>NW_025900092.1:0-95506 GCF_022539505.1 Lolium rigidum
CTCCCAAGTGATCACATGGTCTTCAGCTTGCATTGCCTTGATATTCTCCCCACCAAGCTCTTATGCGGTCCGGCGATGAAAGTGAGTTGCAAGAACCACCTTCTCACTCTCGCGCACAAATGCGACTTCCAAATTGTTCTCGACTGTGACGGAGCCAATCGTCCGCATCAAGAGTGGGCGGTGCACTTGGTGAACACTGGTGGGTTAGTATTCTGGAAGTCCCTAAGATTGGATCTTGGGCCGTCTTCACCATCACCTCCATTGTTGTTGTTTCCTGCGGCAAGCTGCGCAATATTCTGCAGAGCCGCAATGTTGGCTTGACTTTCAGCGCGGGTGGCCTGGCGGTCTTCCATAAGGATGCGAAGGATTTGAGCCATATTGGGTTCTGTGTGGGGGGAAGGAGGGTCGCTTCTGGCTCAAGCCCACAGGGCGAGTGTCAACCATCTGATGAGATGAAGACATGAGACAAAAAGGAACAACTTTGATAGGCGAGTTCTTTCTAAGGGGGAGGGTGATATGCATAAAAACTTGTTGAAAAACTCAAAAGATGAAGAAATCATAAAAGCAAAAGCAACCATCATCATAACATAAAAGTCACCAAAAGATCAAGGTTCACCACATCAAGGTCACCATAGGACCAACATCGTTCTACACGATTACATAAGGGACATCATACATAGCTAGCGATGGTGCGGGTGCTCAAACTAGTCATCGTCAAGGATGATGGTGTCATCCTTGGTCGGCGTGTGCCTCGAACGGTGGCTCCTCAGGTCTTCCTCCCCGGACGACTGCGAGGGGTAGGGGTGCGGGCTCTTCCTCGGCTCATCATTGATGAAGTCCAGGATCATCTTCTTCATCTTCCCCGCTTCGGGTTGTTCCAATCATAGCCTTCCTCGTCCATGTAATCATCATCATCACTATGTGAGGATGAGCATTCTCCCCACGGAGGTCCTCGCCATCATCTTCCAGCCTCCTCTATCTCTGCCCCAAGCCATGTGAGGGCCAGTTATGCTGTGTGCCACCTTCACCTTAAGCATGTACTTGGCCTCTCTGCCCGAAGCTTGAGCTCCCGCCGGCGGCGAGCTTCCGCCTCATCTCCTCAAGGTCCTTCTTGGTCTCGCTCCAGCCTCGCTCTTCAAAGATCTCCCCGCTCCATCCCGCCGATATCGAGGCTGTTCCTGGTCTTGCCGAGGATGAACTCCATCCTGGGCAGCGGGCGACCGAGGGGGCAAACATAGGGCATCAATGGTGGGAAGGCCCTCCTCGTCACGCCGCCCAAAGTGAGCATAAGGGAGGTTCTTCTCCTCGAGCTCGCAGACGGGTGGTGGTAGGTGAGGCGAGCAAGAGCTGCTCCTGGAGCGCACGGATCAACCCGTCCTCCCACGTGCGCTCGAATACCGGATCTCGAACTCCGGGAGCCGCTTGACGTGGGAGCCCCGGACTGGTGCGTACGATCATCCAGACAAGTCCCCGTCATGAGGCTCCATCCTCGTCCGCCTTCACTCGGGCGAGGCGACCGCACTCCGGCGTGGACACACGTCGATCAGGGCAGTCTCAAAGAGGAACAAAGGCTGCGACTCTCCCACCTGACGGCTCCGGGTGTACATAACTTCCTCCATCTACATAAAATTTTAGGGTTAAAACAAGTAGTAGTATGACAATTGTGCAAAATTTTAAGGTACATAATATAAAACAGTTTAAGATTAATGCAAGTAGTTTATCTATAAGGAGAAAAATTTAGGGGAGAGACTAGGCATTCTTTCAGCTTAGAGTCATCTCGTTTTTGATATTGAAAAATAGTTTTGCCCTAACATTAACGTCCATGCTAACTAAGGCTTTCCCTAGAGTCGGATGGCTCGATACCGCCTTAGGGCACCCCCGGACCAACCGTCCGAAATACTCCGTTATGCATTCACTCATGATCCCATGATCGTTGTAACATGAGCACATAACCGAACCGATAAACAGCAGTTACAACATCCATTTCAATAGTACCGAAAATAATAAATAGTCTTACAAACGGTCTCATGACCAAGTCTTACACAAATGGCCACATTGGGCTGAATTCAAACATCCAAAAGTAGCGGATACAAACAACTTCGTCGGGCCCAAGTCATGCCTTAATCGCTACAGGCAGCTGACCGGGAAACGTCCTAAGTCGCATAGTCGTCCTGATAACCTCCATCATCTTCAAGATCCTCCTCATAGTCTGGCCAAGTAAATAGCCAGGGACAAAGCCGTGAGTACATTTTGAATTGTACTCGCAAACCATTTACAAAAGTCACATATTAAGGAAAACAAAGTACCGAGGACTAACTAGGAGATCAAGGGGGAATGACCATTTTTATTTGAGAATTTGACATGTAGAAGAGAGAAGAGGTATTCTCGGTGGAGTTATCATCTCAACTTCATGGGTGAAGGAGATAAGAGATTATATCTAAGACATCTCTACAAGGTTTAATTTAGGAAGATCTTTCACGACATAAACACTTAGGAAGGGTAGACCCAGTTTTTATCATTTCCTTTCCGACCACCTCATCATGGTCACCAACCATCTTTCCAGTACTCTAAGTACTCCAACACAAATCCCGCTTCTTTCCTTTGTCAAACATTTTCATAAACAAAACACATCAGGCTAAGCAACAGCCAATCCAACCGTCCATGACCGCTGACACGGCTATTCGAATAGATTTAACTCTGCAGAGCTTGCGCACTTTACCCACAAGATCTGATAAATCCGCCGGATCATCCCCGGGCCATCATACGAAAGTATGTGGGTATCGGATAACCAGCCAAGCCTTCCGCCCATTCTAATTAGCAAGAGGTCCTACCCTATGGAGTATGTACCTCCCCAGCACCGTGGCAGCTCACCTCCTTTGAGCGTGGCTCCACCGCTAAGCCGTGAGACCCATAGTGTCTTCCGGACGGGTCAGCCCCGAAGGCCTCCCGCTATACTATTGTCCCAACCTTGACAACCTGGACTCCGGGGTAACTCGCACCTTGTATAGTTATGCGGTGCCTCATGCTAAAGAGAATAAACGTCGAGCTAAGCCCCGTGCCCATGTTGGAGTAATGTGGTTGCGCTAGTTTGTTGTCATGGGTGAGTACTTAGGCGCCAAAGTTTTCGTAATACCGCAACCACTTCCTCATCCCCATCATTTTTACCAAATCCTTTCCTTTCTCAAATTCTCACTTGGGCATAACATTATACCCAGGGTTTTAACAAAAACTTTTACAACAAGGTAAAACCTTGAGGGTTTTCCCAACCTAAAGTTTATGTGTGAACAAAGATGTATAAAAGCATAATGATTGCCATCATAACATGAGGGGTGTCAAAGGCATCCATACTCCAATTGAGCATGAATGGAGATAATAAAAAAGTAGGGCAATTTTAATGATATTATCCCAAGTGTTTACTAGAATTAGGGTGTCAAAAGGCGGTGAAATGTGATTCACATAGTTAGAGTAAGTACGCAAAATATCGAGAGGGGACATTACACACTTGGTAGCAAGTATGTAAAAGAATCAAATTAAGCAAACCCAAGGAAACACAAGAAATCAAGAGACCAAGGATAGATAGATCTCAACCAAGAACATGGATAATCAAGGAGTCAAAGTAAATGGCTTGCCTTGGCTGGCTAGTCCCTGGTCTTCTTCAACACCTTCTCCAAAATCTTCCCCTTCGGCTTCTCCCACGTTCGTTTCTATCGTTCGCAAAAATAAAAGAGCAACATACAATCAATCACCTAACCCAAGAATCAAGTTTTTTTTAAAAGAATATGGTATGCAGGGGTACATGTTGTATTAGGGTGAAAACATGAATTGACCAAATATCTAAGAAAAGGTTTGGGGTGGAAAATAAACACAAGTACTAAATGAACAACATTTTATGTGGCAAAACCAATTTCAAAAACGAACCAGAAATGACATGAACAGGGACCAATATTATTCTTCCTAGAATGGACATTGTTAAAACAAAATTAACACATTTGGAATTAGTCGAAAATAATAATTCTATGATTTTATACCTACCATAAAGTGTGCAGAAAAGCAGCAACTTGTTTAATTCACCATAAATTGCAGAAAAATCCTAAAAATATGGGACCGGTGGCATGTGAAAGGTATTCAAATTCTCTTTCTAACGTCACTGGTTTCATTTCATTTGGATTTATAAATCTCGAGATATTAGCAATTTGGTGCTCAGATGTTATTAGAAACAGGAAATTGTTTAAATAAAATTTGAAGGGGGAGTTTGGGCGGAATCCCGACCAATGCTGGAAGGAGATGGGCCGGCTCATGGGAATTGCCACGTGGCTGTGAAGAAGAAAAAGAAGCAACTAAAAGAAAAAGGAGGGCCCGGAGGCCAGGCCTTGCATGGCCACGTTGGCATGCATGGGCCATGCAAGCGTCGGATGGCGATCCGATGGCCCAAGGCCATCGTCTCCTCCACGCGAACGTGCGGCGCGGCCAGGGCGGCCGGCTTTGGCAGAGAAGGGGCAAGGGAAGGCCGGAGACTCACCGGCGGCGTCTGCTACACGGCGGAGAGGTCGAGGATGGTCGGCGGCGTCGCAGAACGGGCGGGCGGCGCCTTCTTCTTCTCCCTGGCCTCCGGCAACACCATCCTCCTCACGGCGTCCGGCAGCAGGTCGGGGAATGGCGGCGTCCGAGCGTCCTGGCACGGCGAGGGAACGGTTAGGGCGACGTAGGAGAGGGCAGGGAGGGGCTGGGCGAAAGAAGAGAGGGCGGCGGCGGGTGGAACTCTTGCAGCACATCCCCATCTTCTCCGACGGCGGTGATCACCGGGTGATACGTCTCCGACGTATCGATAATTTCTTATGTTCCATGCCACATTATTGATGTTATCTACATGTTTTATGCACACTTTATGTCATATTCGTGCATTTTCTGAAACTAACCTATTAACAAGATGCCGAAGTGCCAGTTGCTATTTTCTGCTGTTTTTGGTTTCAGAAATCCTAGTAAGGAAATATTCTCGGAATTGGACGAAATCAAAGCCCAGGGGCCTATTTTTCCACGAAGCTTCCAGAAGTCCGAAGGAGAGACGAAGAGGGGCCACGAGGGGCCACACCCTAGGGCGGCGCGGCCACCCCTTGGCCGCGCGGCCCTGTGGTGTGGGGCCCCGTGCCGCCTCTTGACCTGCCCTTCCGCCTACAAATAGCCTCCATGACGAAACCCCCGAGTACCGAGAGCCACGATACGGAAAACCTTCCGGAGACGCCGCCAACGCCGATCCCATCTCGGGGATCCAGGAGATCGCCTCCGGCACCCTGCCGGAGAGGGGAATCATCTCCCGGAGGACTCTACGCCGCCATGGTCGCCTCCGGTGTGATGTGTGAGTAGTCTACCCCCGGACTATGGGTCCATAGCAGTAGCTAGATGGTTGTCTTCTCCCCATTGTGCTATCATTGTCGGATCTTGTGAGCTGCCTAACATGATCAAGATCATCTATCCGTAATTCTATATGTTGCGTTTGTTGGGATCCGATGAATAGAGAATACTTGTTATGTTGATTATCAAAGTTATATCTACGTGTTGTTTATGATCTTGCATGCTTTCTGTTACTAGTAGATGCTCTGGCCAAGTAGATGCTTGTAACTCCAAGAGGGAGTATTTATGCTCGATAGTGGGTTCATGCCCGCATTGACACCGGGACAAGTGACGAGAAAGTTCTAAGGTTGTGTTGTGCTGTTGCCACTAGGGATAAAACATTGATGCTATGTCTAAGGATGTAGTTGTTGATTACATTACGCACCATACTTAATGCAATTGTCCGTTGCTTTGCAACTTAATACCGGAAGGGGTTCGGATGATAACTCGAAGGTGGACTTTTTAGGCATAGATGCGGTTGGATGGCGGTCTATGTACTTTGTCGTAATGCCCAATTAAATCTCACTATAATCATCATGATATGTATGTGCATGGTCATGCTCTCTTTATTTGTCAATTGCCCAACCGTAATTTGTTCACCCAACATGCTGTTTGTCTTATGGGAGAGACACCTCTAGTGAACTGTGGACCCCGGTCCAATTCTCTTTATCGAAATACAACCTACCGCAATACTTGTTCTACTCGTTTTTTGCAAACAATCATCTTCCACACAATACGGTTAATCCTTTGTTACAGCAAGCCGGTGAGATTGACAACCTCACCGTTTCGTTGGGGCAAAGTACTTTGGTTGTGTTGTGCAGGTTCCACGTTGGCGCCGGAATCCCCGGTGTTGCGCCGCACTACATCTCGCCGCCATCAACCTTCAACGTGCTTCTTGACTCCTACCGGTCCGATTAAACCTTGGTTTCTTATCGAGGGAAACTTGCCGCTGTGCGCATCACACCTTCCTCTTGGGGTTCCCAACGGACGTGCCAACCACACGCATCAAGCAAATTTCCGGCGCCGTTACTGGGGAGATCAAGACACGCCGCAAGGGGAGTCTCCACTTCTCAATCTCTTTACTTTGTTTTTGTCTTGCTTAGTTTTATTTACTACTTTGTTTGCTGCACTAAATCAAAATACAAAAAAAAATTAGTTGCTAGTTTTACTTTATTTGCTATCTTGTTTGCTATATCAAAAACACAAAAAAATTAGTTTACTTGCATTTACTTTATCTAGTTTGTTTTATTTACTGTTGCTAAAATGGCCAACGCTGAAAATACTAAGTTGTGTGACTTCAGCACCACAAATAATAATGATTTCTTATGCACACCTATTGCTCCACCTGCTACTACAGCAGAATTCTTTGAAATTAAACCTGCTTTACTGAATCTTGTTATGCGAGAGCAATTTTCTCGGTGTTAGTTCCGATGATGCTCGCTGCCCATCTTAATAATTTTGTTGAATTATGTGAAATGCAAAAATATAAAGATGTAGATGGTGATATTATTAAACTAAAATTGATCCCTTTCTCATTAAGAGGAAGAGCTAAAGATTGGTTGCTATCTCTGCCTAAGAATAGTATTGATTCATGGACTAAATGCAAGGATGCTTTTATTGGTAGATATTATCCGCCTACTAAAATTATATCTTTGAGGAGTAGCATAATGAATTTTAAACAATTAGATACTGAACATGTTGCTCAAGCTTGGGAAAGAATGAAATCTCTGGTTAAAAATTGCCCAACCCATGGATCGACTACTTGGATGATCATCCAAACCTTCTATGCAGGACTAAATTTTTGTTCACGGAATTTATTGGATTCAGCTGCTGGAGGTACCTTTATGTCCATCACTCTTGGTGAAGCAACAAAGCTTCTTGATAATATGATGATCAACTACTCTGAATGGCACACGGAAAGAGCTCCACAAGGTAAGAAGGTAAATTCTGTCGAAGAAACCTCTTCCTTGAGTGATAAGATTGATGCTATTATGTCTATGCTTGTGAATGGTAGGCCTAATGTTGATCCTAATAATGTTCCGTTAGCTTCATTGGTTGTACAAGAAGAACATGTTGATGTAAACTTCATTAAAAATAATAATTTCAACAACAATGCTTACCGGAACAATTCTAGTAACAACTATAGGCCATATCCCTATAATAATGGCAACGGCTATGGTAATTCTTATGGGAATTCTTACAACAATAATAGGAGTTCACCCCTGGACTTGAAGCCATGCTTAAAGAATTTATTAGTACACAAACTGCTTTTAACAAATCTGTTGAAGAAAAGCTTGGGAAAATTGATATACTTGCTTCTAAAGTCGATAGTCTTGCTGCTGATGTTGATCTTTTGAAATCAAAAGTTTTGCCTAATGAGAATCATCATAATAAAATTGCTACTACAGCAAATGCCATTCAAGTTAGAATTAATGAGAATATAAGATTAATGGCTGAACTGCGTGCTAGGTGGGATAGAGAAGAAAATGAAAAACTAGCTAAAGAGAAGAATGTAGCTAAAGTTTGGACTATTACCACCACTAGTAATGCTAATGCTACACATGTTGCTGCACCCCCTACTAATACTAATAAAAGAATTGGTGTTAGCAATGTTTCCACTTCTAATGCAAAGCGCGAAAAACTGCCTGAAATCGCTAAAACTACTGAAACCGCTCGTGATAAAGCTGCTGAAATTTTTTCCAACATTGGGGATGATGATCCCATTGCTTTAGATTATAATGGTTTGAATTTTGATGATTGCCACATCTCTGAAGTTATAAAGTTCTTGCAAAAACTTGCTAAAAGTCCTAATGCTAGTGCTATAAATTTGGCTTTCACGCATCATATTACAAATGCTCTCATAAAAGCTAGAGAAGAGAAATTAGAGCGCGAAGCCTCTATTCCTAAAAAGCTAGAGGATGGTTGGGAGCCCATCATTAAGATGAAGGTTAAAGATTTTGATTGTAATGCTTTATGTGATCTTGGTGCAAGTATTTCTGTTATGCCTAAGAAAATTTATAATATGCTTGACTTGCCACCGCTGAAAAATTGTTATTTGGATGTTAATCTTGCTGATCATTCTACAAAGAAACCTTTGGGTAAGGTTGATAATGTTCGCATTACCGTTAACAATAACCTTGTCCCCGTTGATTTTGTTGTCTTGGATATTGAATGCAATGCATCTTGTCCCATTATATTGGGAAGACCTTTTCTTCAAACTGTTGGTGCTATTATTGATATGAAGGAAGGTAATATAAAATATCAATTTCCTCTCAAGAAAGGTATGGAACACTTCCCTAGAAAGAGAATGAAGGTACCTTTTGATTCTATTATGAGAACAAATTATGATGTTGACACTTCGTCTCTTGATAATACTTGATACACACTTTCCGCGCCTAGCTGAAAGGCGTTAAAGAAAAGCGTTTATGGGAGACAACCCATGTTTTTACCTACAGTACTTTGTTTTTATTTTGTGTCTTGGAAGTTGTTTACTACTGTAGCAACCTCTCCTTATCTTAGTTTTGTGTTTTGTTGTGCCAAGTTAAGCCGTTGATAGAAAAGTAAAGTACTAGATTTGGATTACTGCACAGTTCCAGATTTCTTTGCTGTCACGAATCTGGGTCCACCTCCCTGTAGGTAGCTCAGAAAATTAAGCCAATTTACATGCATGATCCTCAGATATGTACGCAACTTTCATTCAATTTGAGAATTTTCATCTGAGCAAGTCTGTTGCCATTTTAAAATTCGTTAATACGAACTGTTCTGTTTTGACAGATTCTGCCTTTTATTTCGCGTTACCTCTTTTGCTATGTTGGATGAATTTCTTTGATCCACTAATGTCCAGTAGCATTATGCAATGTCCAGAAGTGTTAAGAATGATTGTGTCACCTCTGAATATGTCAATTTATATTGTGCACTAACCCTCTAATGAGTTGTTTCGAGTTTGGTGTGGAGGAAGTTTTCAAGGATCAAGAGAGGAGTATGATGCAACATGATCAAGGAGAGTGAAAGCTCTAAGCTTGGGGATGCCCCGGTGGTTCACCCCTGCATATATCAAGAAGACTCAAGCGTCTAAGCTTGGGGATGCCCAAGGCATCCCCTTCTTCATCGACAACATTATCAGGTTCCTCCCCTGAAATTATATTTTTATTCCATCACATCTTATGTGCTTTTTCTTGGAGCGTCGGTTTGTTTTTGTTTTTTGTTTTGTTTGAATAAAATGGATCCTAGCATTCACTTTATGGGAGAGAGACACGCTCCGCTGTAGCATATGGACAAGTATGTCCTTGGTTTCTACTCATAGTATTCATGGCGAAGTTTCTCCTTCGTTAAATTGTTATATGGTTGGAATTGGAAAATGATACATGTAGTAATTGCTATAAATGTCTTGGGTAATGTGATACTTGGCAATTGTTGTGCTCATGATTAAGCTCTTGCATCATATGCTTTGCACCCATTAATGAAGAAATACATAGAGCATGCTAAAATTTGGTTTGCATATTTGGTTTCTCTAAGGTCTAGATAATTTCTAGTATTGAGTTTGAACAACAAGGAAGACGGTGTAGAGTCTTATAATGTTTTCAATATGTCTTTTATGTGAGTTTTGCTACACCGGTTCATCCTTGTGTTTGTTTCAAATAAGCCTTGCTAGCCTAAACCTTGTATCGAGAGGGAATACTTCTCATGCATCCAAAATACTTGAGCCAACCACTATGCCATTTGTGTCCACTATACCTACCTACTACATGGTATTTTCCATGGTATTTTCCGCCATTCCAAAGTAAATTGCTTGAGTGTTACCTTTAAAATTCCATCATTCACCTTTGCAATATATAGCTCATGGGACAAATAGCTTAAAAACTATTGTGGTATTGAATATGTAATTATGCACTTTATCTCTTATTAAGTTGCTTGTTGTGCGATAACCATGTTCACTGGGGGACGCTATCAACTATTCATTGTTGAATTTCATGTGAGTTGCTATGCATGTCCGTCTTGTCCGAAGTAAGAGAGATCTACCACCTTATGGTTAAGCATGCATATGTTAGAGAAGAACATTGGGCCGCTAACTAAAGCCATGATCCATGGTGGAAGTTTCAGTTTTGGACAACAATCCTCAAATCTCAAATGAGAAAATTATTAATTGTTGTTATATGCTTATGCATAAAAGAGGAGTCCATTATCTCGTTGTCTATGTTGTCCCGGCATGGATGTCTAAGTTGAAGAATAATCAATAGCGAGAAATCCAATGCGAGCTTTCTCCTTAGACCTTTGTACAGGCGGCATAGAGGTACCCCTTTGTGACACTTGGTAAAAACAATGCATTGTGATGATCCGGTAGTCCAAGCTAATTAGGACAAGGTGCGGGCACTATTAGTACACTATGCATGAGGCTTGCAACTTATAAGATATAATTTACATGATGCATATGCTTTATTACTACCGTTGACAAAATTGTTTCATGTTTTCAAAATCAAAGCTCTAGCACAAATATAGAAATCGATGCTTTTCCTCTATGGAGGACCATTCTTTTACTTTCAATGTTGAGTCAGTTCACCTATTTCTCTCCACCTCAAGAAGCAAACACTTGTGTGAACTGTGCATTGATTCCTACATACTTGCTTATTGCACTTATTATATTACTCTATGTTGACAATATCCATGAGATATACATGTTACAAGTTGAAAGCAACCGCTGAAACTTAATCTTCTTTTGTGTTGCTTCAATGCCTTTACTTTGAATTATTGCTTTATGAGTTAACTCTTATGCAAGACTTAATTGATGTTTGTCTTGAAGTGCTATTCATGAAAAGTCTTTGCTTTATGATTCACTTGTTTACTCATGTCATATACATTGTTTTGATCGCTGCATTCACTACATATGCTTTACAAATAGTATGATCAAGATTATGATGGCATGTCACTCCGAAATTATCCGTGTTATCGTTTTACCCGCTCGGGACGAGCGTGAACTAAGCTTGGGGATGCTGATACGTCTCCGACGTATCGATAATTTCTTATGTTCCATGCCACATTATTGATGTTATCTACATGTTTTATGCACACTTTATGTCATATTCGTGCATTTTCCGGAACTAACCTATTAACAAGATGCCGAAGTGCCGATTCTGTTTTCTCGCTGTTTTTGGTTTCAGAAATCCTAGTAAGGAAATATTCTCGGAATTGGACGAAATCAAAGCCCAGGGGCCTATTTTTCCACGAAGCTTCCGAAGTCCGAAGGAGAGACGAAGAGGGGCCACGAGGGGGCCACACCCTAGGGCGGCGCGGCCCCCCTTGGTCGCGCGGCCCCGTGGTGTGGGGCCCCCGTGCCGCCTCTTGACCTGCCCTTCCGCCTACAAATAGCCTCCGTGACGAAACCCCCGCATGCGAGAGCCACGATACGGAAAACCTTCCGGAGACGCCGCCAACGCCGATCCCATCTCGGGGATCCAGGAGATCACCTCCGGCACCCTGCCGGAGAGGGGAATCATCTCCCGGAGGACTCTACGCCGCCATGGTCGCCTTCGGTGTGATGTGTGAGTAGTCTACCCCTGGACTATGGGTCCATAGCAGTAGCTAGATGGTTGTCTTCTCCCCATTGTGCTATCATTGTCGGATCTTGTGAGCTGCCTAACATGATCAAGATCATCTATCCGTAATTCTATATGTTGCGTTTGTTGGGATCCGATGAATAGAGAATACTTGTTATGTTGATTATCAAAGTTATATCTACGTGTTGTTTATGATCTTGCATGCTTTCCGTTACTAGTAGATGCTCGGCCAAGTAGATGCTTGTAACTCCAAGAGGGAGTATTTATGCTCGATAGTGGGTTCATGCCCGCATTGACACCGGGACAAGTGACGAGAAAGTTCTAAGGTTGTGTTGTGCTGTTGCCACTAGGGATAAAACATTGATGCTATGTCTAAGGATGTAGTTGTTGATTACATTACGCACCATACTTAATGCAATTGTACTGTTGCTTTGCAACTTAATACTGGAAGGGGTTCGGATGATAACTCTGAAGGTGGACTTTTTAGGCATAGATGCGGTTGGATGGCGGTCTATGTACTTTGTCGTAATGCCCAATTAAATCTCACTATAATCATCATGATATGTATGTGCATGGTCATGCTCTCTTTATTTGTCAATTGCCCAACTGTAATTTGTTCACCCAACATGCTGTTTGTCTTATGGGAGAGACACCTCTAGTGAACTGTGGACCCCGGTCCAATTCTCTTTACTGAAATACAACCTACTGCAATACTTGTTCTACTGTTTTCTGCAAACAATCATCTTCCACACAATACGGTTAATCCTTTGTTACAGCAAGCCGGTGAGATTGACAACCTCACTGTTTCGTTGGGGCAAAGTACTTTGGTTGTGTTGTGAAGGTTCCACGTTGGCGCCGGAATCCCTTGTGTTGCGCCGCACTACATCTCGCCGCCATCAACCTTCAACGTGCTTCTTGACTCCTACTAGTCCGATTAAACCTTGGTTTCTTACTGAGGGAAACTTGCCGCTGTGCGCATCACACCTTCCTCTTGGGGTTCCCAACGGACGTGCCAACCACACGCATCAGTCGACTTTGTGATTTCAGGCGCTTGAGGATCCCCTGTTCACGAGAAGCTTGTGCAGCTTTGTGCTCGTTTAAGGCAGATTCAGCATCCTCAAGTCTTTTTTGCAATTCCTCGACACTAGCAGCTTTTGCTTTGGCTTCATCAGCCTTGGCTTTAGCTTCGCTAGCAACAAGTTCAGCTTTCTTGCGAGCCGCCTCACTTTGCTCAAGTTTTTGAGCAAGTGCGTCGGCACGTTTGTTGGCCTCCGCAAGTTTCTCTGTCAAGATATAAAAAAAAGGGGAAGAAAGATCAAAAATCGCGACAAGCAACAGGAGCAAAAAGTCAAGAAAAAACGGCAAGTATAAAAGTTGTTACCTTCGGCTCTGCTAGCATACTCACGGTACCCAATAAATTGGGATCCGATGCGGAGAAGCTCTTTGATCATGGGCTGTTAAAAAAGAACACAGCAAGAGAAACATCGGCATGAAAAAGGGAGTGAAGCCGTGAAAAAGCAAAGTAGAGGAAGTATAGATATCGACAAACTTACATCATCTAAGAGCAAAGTCGAAGAGCTGCCCAATTGAGGGGTAGGATCAACAACCGTTTCAATCCTTGTCCTTTTTGGTGAAGGAGCAAGGGGGCTTGCTGGCGGAGTTGTGGTGACGACGTTTTGTTGAGGAGGCGAAGATTCTTCTCCTTCAACTAGCGTGTCTGAGGCAAGTACAGTGTGCGACGTGCTTGTCCGAGGAGCCACGTCAACAGTTGGTACTTCTTCCTCGTCATCACTGTTGATCAAAAATCGGCAGCATAAAAAGCAAGACAAGATAAACATTTCGAGTACAGAAATAGGGAGAAATAAAGATGACTTACGAGCTGACGAGGGATTCAATATAAGGATCATAAGCTGCCTTCGGATGAGAAGAAACAACTTTTTCAGCCTTAGAAGTGCCAGAATCCTCGGCATCATTCCTTTTCCTTTTGTTCTTTGGGGAAACAAGCAGGAGGAAGGGATTGCGTCGACTCGGCGGCTTCAGATTCAATTTCTTTTTCATGGGAAGCCGCAGATTTGTGAGAACCTGCGACTTCACTTTCAGGAATAGAAGAACCTTGGGTGTCTTCGGCAACGATAGCTTGTTCTTCGACTTCTCCATCCTCAGGAAGAGGCGGAAGGGAAGCCATAGTAGGATGGTTCTGCAAGAAAATAGCGACAAAAGAAAAATTAGAGAGATATCAATACAATGAGATGCAGGGAAAGTTCGGAACAAGACAGAAACTCGAGAAGACAAAATACCTCGGGGAGAGGATTGGCGGAGCTGTATGGTTCCACGCGACAAGAGGAAGGAATAGGATCCTTCTTGGCCAAGCGGGAAACTCTTCGAATCAACTTCTCCAAGTCTTTTGCAGAAAGATCACTGGAGATTCTATTGGCGTCGTTTTCACCAGAATACGTCCAAAGGGGATTTTTGCGAGCCTGAAGAGGCTGCACTCTAATCCTAAGGAAGTAGGCAGTGATTTGAACACCAGACAGTTCTTTGCCTCGAGTATTTCGAAGCTGATGAATACGAGACATAAGTGCTTCTGTCGCCTTTTTCTCTTCTTCGGAAGCTTCAGCGTCCCAGGAGCGGCGGCGCTGAATTTTGGCACTTCCATCGAAAGGGATTATGTTGTGTTCCACAGAGTTGGCACTTTCTTCGTGTATGTAGAGCCACCTTTTGCGCCACCCTTGGACAGAATCAGGAAATTTAACGTCGAAGTAATCAACGTCAGTTCGGACACAGATAACAACGCCGCCTATGTTATAAGTGGCGTTGTGGGAGCCATTGCGGCGGAGGCAGAAAATGCATTTCCACAGAGCCCAGTTAGGAGGGATTCCAAGGAAGCATTCGCACAGTGTGATAAAAATGGAAATGTGGAGGATGGAATTGGGGGTCAACTGGTGCAGTTGAATCCCGTAAACAAAAAGAAGGCCGCGGAGGAAATCGTGAATTGGGGCCGAAATGCCGCGGATGAGGTGATCAACAAAACTAACCCGGTACTCCATTGGAGGGTTGGGGTAGCTTTCTTCGCTGGGAAAGCGGATGGCGTCTTCTTTCTTCATCAGGCCAAGCCTCTTCAGCGTGTTGACGTCCTGGTTGGAGATTTTAGATCTCTCCCACTCAAGATCTTCGGCGGCCATCTTGGATTCTGGAGTGCTGTGGCGAGTGAGTCGCGTGCGCGGTGGCATCAACGGCACTGGAAAAAGCAATGTTCGTGAGTGCGGAAGATCAGAGAGAGTTGGGCGCAGGGGAAGTTTTTGCAGAGAGGAACAGATGTGCGGCGCAAGCGAAGGAGTGAACGGAGGTTGAAGAAAGGTTTATATAAGAATCGGGCGAAGCAATGCACCATTGGATGAAGAAATCGTGTGGTGAGAAAAGATCTTCTAGATAAAAGGGTAAAAAGGTATTTTTACTGAGATAGGCGTTACCGTACGTGCGCCAGGAAAAGCGGAGGACGTGTGTCCCCCACTTGCACGACGTGTCAACGCAGTGGAAACAATGGACCCACAAGGCAGAAAAACCACGACTATTAACAGAGATGAAGTAAATTTGATTAAGGGAAGCATGCCGACAAGAAAAATAAAAGAAGATTGGCGACAGGAGAAGTTATTAAATACTTCGGGAGCCTTTGATCAAATACAAGTTTTTGCCCAAATGCTCGGGGGCTACTTCGATAAAAAGTAAGATTTCGAGTATGGCAGTATAGAAATTGCGAGAGCCTACAACCAAGCACAAGTTCTTGGCTGTAGCCTCGGGGGCTACTCCCATCGGGAACGCTGTTCGCGTGCCCGATGAAATTAAAAAAGAAAAGATAGAACAGCAAGAGAGTATATTTCGAGTTATAATTAACTCTACATATACTCCCATCAGGAGAGCAATATAAGTCATATTTGACTTGATAAAATGTGCCATTCCAACAGCCGGAAAAGCACTCGACAATATATTCTCAGAACGCCTAAGTTGCGATCAATTTCTGAATGCCGCAAATTTGCGAAGGTAAGACCCCAGATCCGTTCGCCGGGCGTGGCATCGCCGAAGACTGCGCTCTGCTACTTTTATCCGTATCAACAGATACGAAGAAAAATCCTAACGGACGCGTTAGGTACTCGATAAATTAGACTGGGACTCGACAGAATGGTAAGACCTTAAGCGGCACCTGTCGAAGTTTACACCAGTATCCCGAGACCATGTCCAGGGATGTGGTCTTGAAGTAGGTTTTTGTGGATTGCCACTAGAGCAGTTAACTAGTACCTGATCCGTCAGATGAACTAGCCCCAACTACCAGTATCCCTGTGCAATATAGAACTTTATGTGAAGAAGTATAAAAAAGTTAAAGCTCTCGAATAAAAATGAACAGTGGAGATTTTCCCTGACTCTACGATTCAAGCAAAATCTCGGGGTCTACTGACATAGGCATCCCAAATGGGCCTGCCGAAGATAGTACCCGGGGTTTAATGAAGGCCCAATACCCGAAGAATAAGAAGATTCGGGAGCCCAAGATATATTAAGGAAAGTTAGAGTTGTAATAGGAAGTGTTATTTGTAAATCTGGCGGGATGAGTTAGAAACCGTTCCGGACTCTGTAACTTGTACAAAACGAAACCCTCGGCTCCACCTCTTATATAAAGGGGGAGTCGAGGGACGAGGAGGCAATCGAATCATTGTTACAAACCCTAGTTCTCATAATCATCGAGTACTTTTTGGCTGAAACCTTCGAGATCTACTTGCCCTCTACTTCCAACTAAACCCTAGCCTACAATCCACAGGCATTGACAAGTTGATACCTTGTCACTATGTACTTTGTCGTAATGCCCAATTAAATCTCACAATACTCATTATATCATGTATGTGCATTGTCATGCTCTCTCGATTTGTCAATTGCCCGACTGTAATTTGTTCACCCAACATGCTAGTTATCTTATGGGAGAGACACCTCTAGTGAACTGTGAACCCCGGTCCATTCTTTACATCTGAAATACAATCAACTGCAATACTTGTTCTTTACTGTTCTTTGCAAACAATCATCATCCACACTATACATCTAATCCTTTGTTACAGCAAGCCGGTGAGATTGACAACCTCACTGTTTCGTTGGGGCAAAGTACTTTGGTTGTGTTGTGCAGGTTCCACGTTGGCGCCGGAATCTCTGGTGTTGCGCCGCACTACATCCTGCCGCCATCAACCTTCAATGTGCTTCTTGGCTCCTCCTGGTTCGATAAACCTTGGTTTCTTTCTGAGGGAAAACTTGCCGCCGTACGCATCACACCTTCCTCTTGGGGTTCCCAACGGACGCGTGCTGTACGCATATCATAGTGCTATCTCATCAAGAGGTTGCACTTTCTCCCAATACAAGTACTACATGAAAAAATATAAAGGACAGTTAGTATATGTTCCAATAAATACAAACGAAAACATTAAAGGACATGTACCTCTAAAATTGCGACATTGCCTTTCGGCCACTGCCTAACATATATTCCTCTCCGGCAAGTGCTGATCTGCTCGATGACATATGCAAGCGTGAATTGGTTCCAATTCAAGTTGTGTAACTTGTACATTGTTTCCACAAATGCATAGAACGGCTTGTAAACCGTATAGGTCGAAGTAGGTGCTAGAACAGTCCCTATAAGAATTAAGACAGCTCTTCGAAGGAAGTCGTCATTTGTGGCTTTAGAAGTAATGATTTCATCAATCATATCTTTCATGACTAAATTGCCAGTTTTTTTACTAAGAAATTGTTATCACCAGAATTTGACCAAGTCAGAGGTGGGCCGCGATCAAGATGGATTTGAAGAATATACATAGAAGAAATATGTGAATCGGCCTTTATATGCAAAATACGGGCTAGTTGGCCCGTGTATCTGTAACATAGTAGATTACGTGTCGTTTTAGTTAGAGTTGGCCTCGTGCACGGTGGGGATTATTCCCATGTTAGAAAGTCCCCTGGACTATAAATATGTATCTAGGGTTTATGGAATAAACAACAACCAACGTTCAACCAACCAAATCAATCTCGGCGCATCGCCAACTCCTTCGTCTCGAGGGTTTCTACCGGTAAGCAACATGCTGCCTAGATCGCATCTTGCGATCTAGGCAGCACAAGCTTTATGTTGTTCATGCGTTGCTCGTACTGAAGCCTTTTTGATGGCGAGCAACGTAGTTATCATAGATGTGTTAGGGTTAGCATTGTTCTTCGTTTTACATGCTATCGTAGTGCAACCCTTGCATATCTAGCCGCCCTTACACCTATCTTAGGTGTAGGGGCGGCACCCGCTTGATCATTATTTAGTAGATCCGATCCGTTACGATTGCTCCTTGTTCATCAAGGATTAGTTTAATATCTGCAATAGTTAGGCCTTACAAAGGGCGGGAGGATCCAGCGGCATGTAGGGTGTCGTTTGCTAGTCCTAGACAGGAAGTTCCGGGGATCAACCTCGTGTTGGTTTTTAGGCCTTGTCTAGGATCGGCTTACGATCACCGTGTGTGGCCGCGAGGCCCAATCCTGAGTAGGATGATCCGATTATGCGGTGAAAACCCTAAATCGTCGTAGATCTCATTAGCTTTATCTTGATCAAGCAGGACCACCATATATTCGTGCACCCCGTACGAATCATGGGTGGATCGGCTCCTTGAGCCGATTCACAGGATAACCTGAGAGCCGATCGAGGCTCATATTTAATGTTTACGTGTATGCCATGCGAGAAACTAAGCGAGGCATCTCCATCACCTTCCCGACCAGGTATAGGTCAGGTGGCACGCCCTTGCGATCAGCATCGGACGTGTGACCAGAAGGCTTTGCGGGCCGTCGCTCGGAGGGACCTCGGCCAGCCGCAGCCCTAGGTTGTTCCCGGCTCTACGGTGTTGCCCGTCGCTGCCCGCCGGTGGGTTTTGGCAGCAACACATTCTAGCACGCCCGGTGGGACCAGCTTCTACACCAACCACATCGCCATCTACATCTGAGATGGCAGACGGCACGCCAGTCACCTACGAGGAGCTGTCCGACGAGCTCAAGAAGAAGTATGACGAGGTCAAAGCCATCCTCGAAGCTGACCTCATCGGCTCGTTTCACAGAACCCGTTCACATGGCGTCAGATGGAAGGGGTTCTCACCGGAAGGCGCGTTCGATGGGGTGGACCTATCCGTCCCGTCAGAAGAACGTACCAGGTCCCTGCGCCAGGAGATTAGTTGCATGGTGACTCACTCGCTGCATCGCCATTCTGAGAGCCTGGTGAATACTTTGGAGCATGTTGCTTTTCGGATGATCCAGGAGGTCATGAAGCATCAGCACTTTCTATTAGGACCAGCTCTCGGGACCTACCAAGGAGAAGTGCCACTTTAGCCCCGTCCACCGTCGTCATTCGCGTTGGCGACACCAGAACTGCCTAATCCACCGTCATGCGCCGCTGAAGACACTTACCCCAGGAGGCGCCAGCCGAGATACTTGTGCAACATCAACATGGTAGAACTGGGGCACCACCCTGATGAGGGTAGAGATAAGGAAGAAGCTGCTCCACGCGATCGGCCCCGATACTGCCAAAAGGTCCTGGTGATGATCAAGGTGAAAGCCGATTCTGGCGATCGGCCCGTACTATCCGTACCACCTGCTTTCCCAGTATGTGGCGTCAACCTCACAGGTGACGGAAAGCTAGGGTATGGGTTTACATCGGCTGATGAACTAGAGGAAGTCGACATTGGTCCTGGGGATAAGCCGCGACCGACTTTTATCAGCAAAAAGTTGGATCCACAGCTCAGGAGACAGATGATAGCTCTGTTGAAGGAATACCCAGATTGCTTTGCATGGGATTACACGGAGATGCCTGGGTTGGACAGGAGTATCATCGAACATTGGCTCCCCCTCAAGAAAGGATTTCGGCCATTCCAACAACGAGCACGTCAAATGAGGGCCGAAATTCTGGAAGAAGTCAAGAAAGAGATCGAGAAAATGTTGGCCGCCGGGTTCATCAGGCCATGCAGGTATGCTGAGTGGATCTCCAGTATCGTTCCTGTAGAGAAGAAGGACGGCCGATGGCGGGTGGCCATCGATTTTTGAGATCTCAACAGAGCCACTCCAAAGGACGAATATCCGATGCCTATGGCAGAAACGTTGATAAATGCCGCTGCTGGCCACAAGGTGTTGAGCTTCATGGATGGCAACGCCGGTTATAACCAGATCTTCATGGCTCCGGAAGATATACACAAGACCGCATTCAGAGTACCAGGGCAGTAGGCTTGTTTGAATATGTGGTCATGACCTTTGGTTTGAAGAATGCTGGTGCAACGTACCAACGAGCCATGAATTATATATTTCATGATCTGATCGGCAAGTTGGTGGAGATCTATATCGACGACGTGGTAGTCAAATCAGTCTCCATGGAGGGACACTTGGACGATCTACGGCGCGTCCTAGACCGAACTCGGAAATTCGGACTGAGAATGAATCCGAAGAAGTGCGCCTTTGGCGTGACGGCTGGTCAATTCCTAGGTTTTCTGGTTCATGAACGGGGAATTGAGATCGGCCTGAAAAGTCAGGAGGCGGTGCGTACCATGCAGCCGCCAACCACGAAGAAGGAGCTCCAACGCCTCATCGGCAAGATCAATTTTGTCCGACGATTCATCTCTAATCTGTCAGGATGAATCAAGCCGTTCATGGCGCTGGTGAAGACTAAATCTGATGACGAGTTTCACTGGGGGCAGAACAGCAACAGGCGTTTGATGAGATTAAGCGGTATCTGACGACGCCACCTATGCTAGTTCCGCCCCAGCAAGACAGGCCGTTCTACATCTACTTGTCAGTAGCTGACACATCCATCGCTTCAGTGGTGGTGCAACTCTACGAGGGCATTGAAAAGGTCGTTTTCTACCTCAGCAGAAGGATGCTGGACGCGGAGACAAGATATCCTGAGGTCGAAAAACTTTGCCTCTGCTCTGTTCTTTACTTGCACCAAGCTTCATCACATCCTTTTGACGGCAGAGATCATCGTCATATGCAAGTCAGATGTTGTCAAGCACATGTTGTCGGCCCCCGTTTTGAAAGGCCGACTTGGTAAGTGGATGTTTGCATTGTCAGAATTCGATCTCCGGTATCGGCCGCGAAAGCAGTCAAGGGACAAGCGTTGGCCGATCTTATCGCTGAACGGATCAGTACCAATATAGCAGCACTATCTATACGTGCATGGGCTATGTTCTTCGATGGATCGGTTTGTGACGATGGTTGTGGCATCGGCATTCTGCTCGTGTTGCCTCGGGGGCAGAATACTCCTTCTCCATCAGATTATCTACCCCTTGCACCAACAACGTAGCAGAATATGAGGCAATACGTAAGGGAATGGAGTTGCTACTGGAAGCCGGAGCTGAAGCAGTAGAGCTTTTTGGAGACTCAAAGTTGGTGATTAACCAGCTCATGGATGAATATAAGTGCGAAAGTGAATCGCTTTTCCCATATTGGGTGGAATGCCGTGAGTTGATGACACAGTTTCGGTACATCAACTTTAATTGGGTCCCAAGATCTCAAAACACCGAGGCCAACAATCTCGCACAAATGGCGTCAGGCTATATAGATATATCTGACGGGTCGGAGGTTCAGGTACAATTCCTGGAACAGGATGATTGGAGAGCCGAAATCTTCAATTATTTAAAAGATTCGGCTCGGGGGGCACCTAAACGGATAAGGTACAAAGCCATGAAGTATGTCCTCATAGGAGACGATATGTTCTACAGGACGTTGGAAGGGTTACTACTTAAGTGCCTGGGGCCAACTGAGTCTAATCGGCTCTTACATGAAGTGCATGAAGGTGCCTGTGGAACTCATCAGTCGGCTCATAAGATGAAGTGGTTAATCAGGTGATCAGGGTTTTATTGGCCCACCATGCTTGAAGATTGCTTCAATTATTACAAGGGGTGCCAAGCGTGCCAGATGTTCGGGAAGATTCAGATGGTGCCAGCATCAGCGATGAACCCTATCATCAAGCCTTGGCCGTTTCGGGGTGGGGCATGGATATGATCGGCAAAATCCATCCGGCGTCGAGCAAAAAACATGAATGGATTTTGGTTATCACAGATTACTTCACCAAGTGGGTGGAAGCCGTCCCTATGAAAAAGGTGAAATCAGAAGATGTGATCAAATTTGTGAAAGAACACGTCATTCATAGGTTCGGGATTCCCCAAACTATCACGACCGATGGAGGTTCGGTCTTTATTTCTAAAGAATTCAGGAAGTTCTGCGATGACATGGGGATTAAACTGATCCAATCATCCCCGTACTATGCTCAAGCTAATGGGCAGGCTGAAGCGTCCAATCAGAGTCTAATCAAGCTGATCAAGAGGAAAATTGACGAGAACCCTAGGGATTGGCATGAGAAGTTGTCAGAAGCATTATGGGCCTACCGCATGTCGTGCCATGGAGCTATAAAGACTTCGCCGTACCAGCTTGTCTATGGACAGGAAGCCGTATTGCCTTGGGAAATTACGGCTGGATCAAGACGCGTCACGTTTCAGAATGATCTGACAACTGAAGAATATGCAGCCTTGATGAGTGACACTATTGAGGACGCAACGGAGCTTAGGCTTTGGTCGTTGGAGAAGATTAAGGAGAACAAAGCCAGGGTGGCTCGTGCCTACAATAAAAAGGTTAGACCAAAGGAGTTTCAAGTTGGTGATCTAGTATGGGAAGCTGTGTTGCCGTTAGGAACCAGGGACAAGGCATATGGCAAATGGTCTCCTAATTGGCATGGTCCGTACAAAGTTGTCCAAGCCTTGAAGGGTAATGCATACATGTTGGAAGAGTTGGACGGCGAGAAGTTCCCAGTAGCTGTCAATGGTCAACACCTCAAGAAATATTTCCCAAGCATGTGGGATGACGGGCAGTAAGATGTGAGGGCCGATTTGTCATCGGCCAGTAACAAAAAAAAATCACAGCCGATGCGCATGCATCGACTTGAGAAGACATATAACAGTATGCAAATACAGCCTATGCACGGGCATCGACTTCAGGATAACAAAGCCGATACGCTGATATCGACTCTAGAGGAATAAGCCCAAATTCGGTTCAGACCAGAAATTATGATGTGCGAGACGAATCTCTTAGGGGTTGCTGAGGAGTTCATTTTGATGGTTTGGACAAGAATTAGGCTTATTGAGGCCTGTTGGACTGCGTGTTTAGGCAACAGCTTGGCCTCGGATCGTGATACGAGCCGATGTTCTGCTATCGGCTCTCTGTACGGCAGCCCCATTCGACGATCGGCAAGGTGGACAAGGAAGCGAAATTAATTAAGGGATTTTTCTTCATTAATAGGGGGATTCCTTACAAAGAAAGAGCCGATTGCTCAAGGAAGAAGAGGGCAAAAGCCAACTACTACTACTGATCCCTAATCTAGGGGCCGTTGTTGCCCTCGTCGTCACTGCCTCCGGCGCAGCTGCTGAGAGGCTCCTCATCGGAGCTTCCGTAGCCTTCTATGGGAGCCTCATCTTCCTCATCGTCGTCATCACTGTCGTCGTCCCACCAGGTGCGGAGGCGCTTCGCTGGTGGGTAACCTTCAAGGGAGTCGTCGTCGTCATCGTCCTCCTCCGCCTCTTCCTCGGAAGAGGTGAAATCGTCCCAGGAGAAGCGGTCGTCCTCGCTCTCCGCCTCCTCTTCCCCTTCGACGAGGAAGTGAAGGTCGCCCTCGCCGTCGGTCAGGGATTTGTCATCCTCAGACCAGATGGAGGAATCGTGTTCCTCCTTGTCCCACGTCGTCGGGACTAGAATGTCGTGCGCCGCCAACGAGCCCCACTCCGGCGTCGGCTCGCGGGAGGAGGAGGAGTCAGAGAAGACCGACGAGGTGGAAGAGGAAGAAGAGGAAGACATGGCTATGGGAGATTGGGGTTTTTTGGGTGCCGATGGCCAGGACAGAGCAAGATGATGAAGTGACAAACTGCTCAGGGCGGTTAAATAAAGGGGGTATAGTAGAAATTCAATGCCACAGCAGTTTCCAAGGAGGCGGTGCCCAAAGACAACGGTCAAATCACGCGGAATAGTTGAGAAGACAGGGCATCATGATGAAGAATGCTGCGACGGTTCTGCTCTGCCATGACATGACCCGACGAAGAAAAAATGGAGTGATTTTGGAATTATTAATTCCAAAACCAGGGGGGCATGTGTTATCACCAAAATTTGACCAAGTCAGAGGTGGGCCGCGATCAAGATGGATTTGAAGAATATACATAGAAGAAATATGTGAATCGGCCTTTATATGCAAAATACGGGCTAGTTGGCCCGTGTATCTGTAACATAGTAGATTACGTGTCGTTTAGTTAGAGTTTGACCCGTGCACGGTTAGGGATGTACTCCCATGTTAGAAAGTCCCCTGGACTATAAATATGTATCTAGGGTTTATGGAATAAACAACAACCAACGTTCAACCAACCAAATCAATCTCGGCGCATCGCCAACTCCTTCGTCTCGAGGGTTTCTACCGGTAGCAACATGCTGCCTAGATCGCATCTTGCGATCTAGGCAGCACAAGCTTTATGTTGTTCATGCGTTGCTCGTACTGAAGCCTTTTTGATGGCGAGCAACGTAGTTATCATAGATGTGTTAGGGTTAGCATTGTTCTTCGTTTTACATGCTATCGTAGTGCAACCCTTGCATATCTAGCCGCCCTTACACCTATCTTAGGTGTAGGGGCGGCACCCCGCTTGATCATTATTTAGTAGATCCGATCCGTTACGATTGCTCCTTGTTCATCAAGGATTAGTTTAATATCTGCAATAGTTAGGCCTTACAAAGGGCTGGAGGATCCAGCGGCACGTAGGGTGTCGTTTGCTAGTCCTAGACAGGATGTTCCGGGGATCAACCTCGTGTTGGTTTTTAGGCCTTGTCTAGGATCGGCTTACGATCACCGTGCGTGGCCGCGAGGCCCAATCCTGAGTAGGATGATCCGATTATGCGGTGAAAACCCTAAATCGTCGTAGATCTCATTAGCTTTATCTTGATCAAGCAGGACCACCATATATTCGTGCACCCCGTACGAATCATGGGTGGATCGGCTCCTTGAGCCGATTCACAGGATAACCTGAGAGCCGATCGAGGCTCGTATTTAATGTTTACGTGTATGCCATGCAGGAAACTAAGCGAGGCATCTCCATCACCTTCCCGACCAGGTATAGGTCAGGTGGCACGCCCTTGCGATCAGCATCGGACGTGTGACCAGAAGGCTTTGCGGGCCGTCGCTCGGAGGGACCTCGGCCAGCCGCAGCCCTAGGTTGTTCCCGGCTCTACGGTGTTACCCGTCGCTGCCCGCCGGTGGGTTTTGGCAGCAACAGAAATCTAGTAGGTATGTTTGTTTTCCATTCTTCTCCTTCCTCTTCCAAAATATCAGCAGATGACAAGCCTTCATCTTCTAATCCTAGCAAGCATTCCACATCCTCATTTGTTGCCGATATTTCACCCACCCTAGGTTCAATGATGAACCTACCCTTTTCGGCGTCATAAACCTGCATCATGTATTTCACCAATAGTGGCCGTATCTTTCTGGATGGAATTTGGAGCATGCATCGGCCAACAGCACAAGTGCGTAATTTGTCTTGTTGCTCGTCGGTCATTGCTGCTACGACTTTCTGCCACCTAATTATGTCACAGAAAATCTCCCCATCCGGTTCTTTCATCCTGTAGACCAATTGTGAACAACATCAAATTAATTAACCTGGTACTAGTTGTATAACAGAGAAGTACACTCTTATTGTAAGTTAGTAAAGGTGATCTAAATTTAGTGTTTTCTAAGTTCTAGCTAACTTTATGCATGGAAAAGCAGGGATGATCGGCAAAGAACACATCAGCATCATAGAGAGTGCAGTGCAGTGGGCGGATTGTTGCTAGTCAGTAGTCGAGTACAAGTATGCACGGTGTGCTAGGATTGGTCAGGTTTGGTACGAGCGCTACATGCATGGAGCAGGATCTAGATGGCCGAGCCGTGTAGCCGTTACATGAGCTTCGATATGTTAGTGCTCAAAACAGATTTCAACTAAAAGTTTACGCGGTACGAAATAAAAGTTTACTACTGCATCACATGAAATTAATACACTATACCCTGGGGTTTAATTACGTCATAACATATTTGAACTGCAAGTCACAACAGATTTGCACTTCATGTGATAACAGATATGAACTCCATGTTATAACAGATTTGAACTTCATGCGATATCAGATATGAACTTCATGTTATAACAGATTATAACTTCATGTGATAACAAATTTGAACTGCATGTCATAACAGATCTGTACTTCGTTTGCTCGGGTAACTGCTAATAAGACGGGAATTGTTTCATAGCGCCTGGCCACTACCGCATGTACGTGATGTTTCTCTAGCGCATATGCTAACGAAATTAGGGTTTACGGAGGAGGAGGCTACCGTGACAGATCTTATGGTGGCGGCAAACATGACGGTGGACATGACGGTGGCTGCGGCATACCTCAGCTTGTCGTCGTAGAGACGTCGATCGGTGCCCTCGCGCCGCTGAGTCGACGATGGCCGCTGCAGATCGAGACCATGTTCAGATGCAAAAGAGCTCGACGTCGAGTATGGTCTTGTTCTTAACTGCTTGAGAGAATGCATATATCCCCTTTGTCTTGCTAAACCTCCACAAGCCTTCCCATGCTCGCTAATTGCACTGTCCGTCTTCAAATAATAATCTAGCGTATTTATCTGCAAATAGATATTACTTTTATCAAATGCAAATTCATTATTTCTATTTATATCAGATTCATTTTCATTATTTTTTTGGCCTACCGCTTTTGCCTCACTGGATGCCTTATTTTGCTTTTTATTTAGCTTCCATCTACCCAATTGGCGTAGAGGGAGCCGCCCTTGTGCCTCCGTCAACTGCCCCCACGGGGCCTGCCGACGTGAGCGAGGGTCTTTCTCCTCCTTTTTTTTAGAGATTCCATTACTACCAACCCACAGAAATAATGCTCATATCTAGTACTCAACGAATGGGTTAAACATTTAATGGGCCGAAAGCCCATTAAGTTGTCCCAACACATAATTACACAAATAACATCCCATATTGGTAAACATTTCTGAAGATGCAAAGTTTCATATTTCAAACTTGTTTTTTGAAATTATAAGTTCCAAATTTGATGACATGCACATTACATCTATTTATGTAATCTTAGAATTACCATGGTGGTTTGCTCAGCTTTTGGCAATTCCCCGCTCTTTTCGTCCGAAAACCCCTCTTTCGACACATCTATACCATGGGGCCACCATGCCACCAACTCTAGAATGGGAAAATCCATAGCAACCAAGGTTTCACATCACAAGGTGCACAAGTGTGTCAAATCTTGGCCCATTCCATGGTGGTGTGCTCAGTTTTTGGCAATTTCCCCCTCTTTTCCACCGAAAACCCCTCTTTCGACACATCTATACCATGGGGCCACCATGCCACCAACTCCAAAATGGGAAAATCCAAAGCAACCAAGGTGTCACATCACAAGGTGCACAAGGGTGCCAAATCATGCCCCAATCCATGTTGGTTTGCTCAGTTTTTGGCAATTCCCCCCTCTTTTCGTCCGAAAACACCTCTTTCGACACATTTATACCATGGGGCCACCATGCCACCAACTGCAAAATGGGAAAATCCATAGCAACCAAGGTTTCACATCACAAGGTGCAAAAGGGTGCCAAATCATGCCCCAATCCATGTTGGTTTGCTCAGTTTTTGGTAATTCCCCCCTCTTTTCGTCAGAAAACACCTCTTTCGACACATCTATACCATGGGGCCACGATGCCACCAACTCCAAAATGGGAAAATCCATAGCAACCAAGGTTTCACATCACAAGGTGCACAAGGGTGCCAAATCATGCCCCAATCCATGTTGGTTTGCTCAGTTTTTGGTAATTCCCCCCTCTTTTCGTCCGAAAACCCCTGTTTCGACACACCCCAACCATGGGGCCACCATGCCACCAACTCTAAAATGGGAAAATCCATAGAAACCAAGGTTTCACATCATAAGGTGCTCAAGTGTGCCAAATCTTGCCCCAATCCATGTTGGTTTGCTCAGTTTTTGGCAACTCCCCCCTCTTTTCGTCCGAAAACCCCTGTTTCGACACACCCCAACCATGGGGCCACCATGCCACCAACTCCAAAATGGGAAAATACATACAAACCAAGGTTTCACATCACAAGTTCCACAAGTGTGCCAAATCTTGTCCCATTCCATGGTGGTTTGGTCATTTTTTTGCAATTTCCCCCTCTTTTCCACCGAAAACCCCTCTTTCGACACATCTATACCATGGGGCCACCATGCCATCAACTCCAAAATGGGAAAGTCCATAGAAGCCAAGGTGTGATATCACAATGTGCACAAGGGTGCCAAATCTTGCCCCAATCCATGGTGGTTTTCACAGTTTTTGGCCATTCCCCCCTCTTTTCGTCCGAAAACCCCTGTTTCGACACACCCCAACCATGGGGACACCATGCCACCAACTCTAAAATGGGAAAATCCATATCTACCAAGGTTTCACATCACAATTTGCACAAGTGTGTCAAATCTTGGCCCATTCCATGGTGGTTTGGTCATTTTTTTTGCAATTTCCCCCTTTTTTCCACCGAAAACCCCTCTTTCGACACATGTCTACCATGGGGCCACCATGCCACCAACTCCATAATGGGAAAATCCATAGAAACCAAGGTGTGATATCACAATGTGCACAAGGGTGCCAAATCATGCCCCAATCCATGGTGGTTTGGTCAGTTTTTGGCCATTCCCCCCTCTTTTCGTCCGAAAACCCCTCTTTCGACACATCCCTACCATGGGGCCACCATGCCACCACCTCCTACATTGCTAAAACCTTGGCAACCAAGGTTTCACATCACAAGTTCCACAAGTGTGCCAAATCTTGTCCCATTCCATGGTGGTTTGGTCATTTTTTTGCAATTTCCCCCTCTTTTCCACCGAAACCCCTCTTTCGACACATCTATACCATGGGGCCACCATGCCATCAACTCCAAAATGGGAAAGTCCATTGCAACCAAGGTGTGATATCACAATGTGCACAAGGGTGCCAAATCTTGCCCCAATCCATGGTGGTTTGCTCAGTTTTTGGCCATTCCCCCCTCTTTTCGTCCGAAAACCCCTCTTTCGACACATCCCTACCATGGGGCCACCATGCCACCAACTCCAAAATGGGAAAATCCATAGCAACCAAGGTGTGATGTCACAATGTTCACAAGGGTGCCAAAGCATGCCCCAATCCATGGTGGTTTGGTCATTTTTGGCCATTCCCCCCTCTTTTCGTCCGAAAACCCCTCTTTCGACACATCCCTACCATGGGGACACCATGCCACCAACTCTATAATGGGAAAATCCATAGCTACCAAGGTTTCACATCACAATGTGCACAAGTGTGTCAAATCTTGGCCCATTCCATGGTGGTTTGCTCAGTTTTTGGCAATTTCCCCCTCTTTTCCACCGAAAACCCCTCTTTCGACACATGTCTACCATGGGGCCACCATGCCACCAACTCAAAAATGGGAAAATCCATAGCAACCAAGGTGTGATATCACAATGTGCACAAGGGTGCCAAAGCATGCCCCAATCCATGGTGGTTTGGTCATTTTTTGGCCATTCCCCCCTCTTTTCGTCCGAAAACCCCTCTTTCGACACATCCCTACCATGGGGACATCATGCCACCAACTCTACAATGGGAAAATCCATAGCTACCAAGGTTTCACATCACAATGTGCACAAGTGTGTCAAATCTTGGCCCATTCCATGGTGGTTTGCTCAGTTTTTGGCAATTCCCCCCTTTCCACCGAAAACCCCTCTTTCGACACATGTCTACCATGGGGCCACCATGCCACCAACTCCAAAATGGGAAAATCCATAGCAACCAAGGTGTGATATCACAATGTGCACAAGGGTGCCAAAGCATGCCCCAATCCATGGTGGTTTGGTCATTTTTTGGCCATTCCCCCCTCTTTTCGTCCGAAAACCCCTCTTTCGACACATCCCTACCATGGGGCCACCATGCCACCACCTCCTACATTGCTAAAACCTTGGCAACCAAGTTTTCACATCACAAGTTCCATAAGTGTGCCAAATCTTGGCCCATTCCATGGTGGTTTGGTCATTTTTTTGCAATTTCCCCCTCTTTTCCACCGAAAACCCCTCTTTCGACACATGTCTACCATGGGGCCACCATGCCACCACCTCCTACATTGCTAAAACCTTGGCAACCAAGGTTTCACATCACAAGGTCCTCAAGTCTGCCAAATCTTGGCCCAATCCATGGTGGTTTGGTTAGTTTTTGGCCATTCCCCCTATTTTCGTCCGAAAAGCCCTGTGTCGACACACCCCAACCATGGGGCCACCATGGCACCAACTCCTAAAATGATAAACTAGTGTCAAGAAAGGTGTCACATCTCAAGTGTGCCAAATCTTGGTCCAATCCATGGTGGTTTGGTCAGTTTCTTGCCATTCCCCCTATTTTCGTCCGAAAACCCCTGTCTCGACACACCCTAACCATGGGGCCACCATGGCACCAAGTACTAAAATGCTACACTAGTGTGAAGCAATGAGTGACATCACAAGGTGCTCAAGTGTGCCAAATCTTGGCCCAATTCATGGTGGTTTGGTCACTTTTTTGGTCATTTCCACCTCTTTTCCACCGAAAACCCCCGTGATGACACATCCCTACCATGTTAGCAACCACAAAATATCAAACCCCATGCCATGTAATGTTGTCTTCTATTACAAACAATTATATCAATTCTTGTTCTTTCAATATGATAAAAAGATAATTCTACAAATAATAAGTATAAACATACTAGGTTTCATGTGTACGGCCACTTTCAGGCCCACTCAAGAACATGACATCAAACCCATGCCGACTACTTTCCTCCTAAATAATCAATGTGCTGCTTCTACTTTGGACTAACTAAAGTACATTTATTACAAAATTTCCAAATTCAAACCCAAACAACATAAGAACATGGTACATTTAACCAAACCATCTCATCTCAACCAAGATCTCATGCTACTAAGTTTGCACGTGCAATGCTTGTCTCGGCTAATGTGGACACAATAAATTGATAAATTAATAACTATCAAAGTTCTTTTCATACAAACATCATGTAAATTATGATCTCCACCGTCGTAACATAGGCAATGAGCAAGATAAAGACATGAACAAGTTGGATGTTTCCTGTAATTACGACCTACTTTTGAGATGATGGCAACCATCAGCATGCAATGTGCACATACATGCAAACACCATCACTCCAAATCATAGGCAGAACTAACCATCATCACCTACATAATAATTCATCACAGAACATAGTTTCACACACATTAAGTAATTAAGACCATCACTATACTAGATGGTCTGACAACATCACATTAAGTAATTCATCACATAAGCAGATGTTCAACACCAAATCAAACATTGTTCAAGACACCTTTACAGCACAAGTTCAAACATCATTAACCAAAAGCAAAGCTAGCACATCTTCCATAGCATGCATCATCAGCAGTCCACAGGAACTAGTCAGCATCCTCCATAGCAAGCACCATCAGCAGCCCTTGATGCTCTGCCCTTATCTGCTTCGAGGTGCCAGTATGGGCTAGCTCCTCGCAGTGCTGCCTCGAGTTCCGAAGCATGCCACCCTTAGGCTTCATCTTGTGCCATGGACAGAAGTACTTCCCCCTCTTCTTGAAAGGGAGGTCCCCAGCATCCAGCTTCTGCAGTAGCTTCCTCTTGAAGGAACCTATGTTCCTGCTGTCCACGGACTCGGATGAATCCTGTGAGTCATACTAGAGAACAACAAAGTGCGAAAAAGTTACAATTACAGATACAAAGCAAACACAATGAAATACATGCAAGGGTAGATTAAAAGCTGTATAGCTCACCTGAAGGGAGCCATCTGACTCCTCCAACTCCGCATATGGATCAGGGACAGGTGGAGCAGCCAATGTTGGAGCAGGCAGACCTGGAGCAGGCACCTCCTGGATTGGAGGAGGGACAGGTACTTCCTCCTCCTGGATTGGAGGAGGGACAGGTTCTAGCTCCTCCTGGATTGGAGGAGGCACAGGCTCCTCCTCCTCGAGCTTCCGCTTCCTCGACCCTTCACCAACCTGCAAACAAATAACATAAGTCCTCACTTCCTAGCCTTGACAAATAAGAAAGGAAGAACAAAATTCATTTTGTTCTTATTGGTAGTGCCCCAACAGTGGTAAAATTTGCTACAGAGTTGCATGACTTTGTCAATCATAACTTTGCAAACATGTATCCTCATACAAGCAAGTTATGTATCACTGATTTTGCTAATTTCAAGCTATTTGTACCAGGCAACATATGAATATCAACCTTTAAAATGTAGTTACTGATATCAACCTTTAAAATGTAGTTGACAAAGAATTGAAGAGATCAATTTATTTTTTCTGTCTCAATAATTGTCAGTCTACTAAAATTTAAGTTAATTCTTATGTCACCAAATGTTACTTGTAACCCACATTGCAACTCATAACTAGCATAAATCAGGAAACAAATCAACAATTCTGGTATTTTTCTCACTTACAACCCATATTGCAATTCATATCCAGCATCAATCACGAATCAATACAACGGGCTAGGTTATTTATTGCATTCACAACCCAATATAAACCTACAAAAATCTCTGTTGCAACAAAAATTCGATCATAGGTACTAACTATTTCTTTGTTACATATTAACCGGCATAGCAAGATATCTCTATTCCTATTCCTACTTTTAGCAGCAAAAGGACTACGCCCAAGATCCATCGATGTCCAGCAATTAAAAAACATACAAAATCATTCGTTCTTCCTAGGTCATTTTCATCTCCAAGGCACCCCCCCATGCATCTGTGCACCCATGCTAGCCTCGTAGACCCGCTTAACCGAAAGCAAAAAGAAGGGACAGAGAACTTACCTCCATCTGCATGTCCGCCTGCACCTCACTGACGTCACCGGCAGCCGGCGCAGCCACCAGATCCGCCACCGTCTTCACCGCCGCGGAGGATGAAGCCTCCTCCACAAGATCCGCCGCCACCTTGACGGCTACGGCAGCATCACCGCATGCGATGCTGGATGCTTCCGAAACGCCATCGCCTCCCCCTGTAGCAGATTCGCCCGCATCCAGATCGGCCGTTGCCGCCACCACCATGCCGACGACCACCGACCCGATGACGGAGGACTCCACGGCGGTGGTCCTCGCAGCGACCGCCGACCCTCCAGCACCGCTTTCCCCTCCAACCGCCTGCGCCGATGGATCAACTTCCACCACCGTCTTCACATCGTCCACGGTAGCTCCCCCTGCTTCCATCGCGTACGGATCTACTGGATCGCCGACGATCCAATACCTAAACTACCGGCGGGCGGAGTGAGGGAGAGGGAGGCGGGTTTTTTGGCGGAGTGAGGGAGAGGGAGAAGATGGGGAACAGGGGGAAATGGCAGCGGGCGTGCCAGACGGAAGCTTTTATATTCGCCGACGATTCCGCTCCCTCGCCACGTCTAACTACACGTCACCGACGCCTCCTCTCCCTTGCCACGTTGCTCGCCACGTCTTCCCCGTATACGTACAGAATACCGTACAAATGAATCCCGCGCGGCCCGCTATACACAACACCGAAGGGGTATCGGGTAATCTTGACCGTCCATGTGTTTTTCACCCCAACGTCGTTCGCCGGGGGCGGGGGGGGGACACCGGAGCACAGGCGAAGCTCCTTATGCTCGTTTACCAACAGACAAAGGGAAAGGAACAGTGTCATGGTACCAGCTCCCTTTCATTTCTTTTGAACTTAAAGACAAGAAGAGTGTAGAAATAATGAGTATTGTGAGTGGACAGATAACTACCTACATTATTGGGGAATCTAATCTTGCGTGGAATGGATCATTGGTTGCTTCAAATATTTCATGTACTGCAGTCTGTAGTATAAGTAACTCATGATCTAAATATGCAATATAGTACTGAAGATAAACAAACAGTTAGCGACTCAGGAATCAGAGCAGAAAGAGAAATGGAGATCAAAAGTGGGCTATACTTCTGAACAATCAGCGAGCCACTCTTCCACGCACTTCCAAGGAGCGAGAAAGAGCGGCAAGGTACTAGCCTGCCTAAGGAGCGAGTCCTCGCTAGCATTCTCCAGCTTATCCAGCGCCGCCTTGCGGCGCTCATCCCCCCCCCCCCTCCGGCTCCTTCCCCTGCTCATCCCCGTCCCCGGGTCCCGCCGCCTCCTGCTCCGGCGGCAGCTGGATGTCGGCGATGGCGCTCTTGGCGACCTCCACCGTCTGCGCAGACGCACCGCGTCACATCAGAATCCTAAGCCTCCCGAGCTTATTCATGGCCCAAGCATCAAGTCAGGGATGCTGCTGCGTGTAACGCCCCAGGTAGTACCCCTAGTAGATTTTTTTTATGCATCATCATATCATCACGCATCATATCATCCACAAGATTTTATCAACTAAACATTATTTTAAACTAGCAAAAATACTCATGCGTTGCAACGGGTGAGAGCACGAAATTAGAGGTAGGAAAATATACATTATTTTTTGATAGTACCACATTTGATGTGCTCCAAATACTAAACTTACTCCGCTCCACCAAGACCAGAAGCAATCGACGATAACAACTTTTATCTCGTCTATATAAACAACCCAATCAGTTTGTAGACAACTCATACACAACAAAATAATCTTTGACAGAAAGAATATATTATGCTGAATTTAACACATTGAAAAGTACGATAAATCGTTTCAGAGTTGCGCAAATCACCTGAAGCTAGTGAGCTACTATCCCCTCCTTGACCATGGCGAATGTCCTTACATTTATGCCAGAAGCCATGCATTCCAAAAGATGTTATGGTACACATGCCAGAGAGAGAGGCAGATCCACATATGACAGTGGCTAGTGGCTACGTCCAGAAGGCAGCAACGCTACCGTACCTGTCTCTCTTGCTGCTGGTTGTAGTTGAGGAGGGAGGAGGCGCGAGGTGGACTTCCGGCAGCGCACGATGAACTTCCAGACGCTGCCCGGATAGGTGCATGGCGCCAAATGTACTTCCCGTGGCGTGTGGTATACTGTGGAAGCAACGCGAGGTGGATTTCACGTGTGGCACCTGGTGTACTCCTCGCAGACCATACTTGTCAATCATGCTACACAGACCTTACTTATCCTACATCTCCCTCTCGTTCCTGAAAACTGTAAAAGTTTTGTTTATCCCAATTGAAAAAATTAAACAACTATAGAGAGAGCTTAGTTTCAGCAGATGCGAGGGAACAGATAATAGGACATTCAAAATATAACCATGCAGAGTCATTCTAGCATGCAAATCATGGAAACTTTTGATCCTTGTGTGGCTGTCTTTCTGCTGAAAACTACACCTCGAGGTGCTCAGCTGAGTACGGCAACGATCGCTTAGCTATGATCATCATTGAGTAAGGTAGGTAATCTGTTTTTTAAAACACAAGCTAGGTAATTTGAAGTGTGAACAGAACGTGTTGTGAACTCTGAAGGTTAATACGTGATGTTCTCCGTATCTCACACTTTTAAAGGTCTTTGGTTCTTGATGTCATTGTGGAGGTGTTTTGATCTTTCTAAACAAATGGCTTGTAGCTTCTTGATCGTGTCTGAACTTGAGCGTCTGTCGCCGGCTTCAATCCCTCCTCGTCCTCGTCTTGGTCATTGTGGTGTGGCCTCCTCGAGCAGCCTGATGTTGTCTCCCTACCGTGGTCGTCTTCGCCACTTTCCATGGCTAGCCGTTGGTGGTGTGGCCTCCTCGAGGAACCTGATGTTATCCACGACTGGCTTCAATCCCTACTCGTCCTCGTCTTCGCCGCTTTCCATGGCTAGCCGTTGCGGTGTGGCCTCCTCGAGCAGCCCGACGTCCTGTCCGGCTCCAATCCCTACTTGTTTTCATCTTCGCCGTCGTAGTTGTATGCAAATAGCACTCGTTATCGCTTACCATGGCAAGCGGCGGAGGTGTGGCGTTCTCGAGCAGCCCGGCGCCGTCCTCGTGTCTGTCTCCGTCTACATCCTCGTTCTAGAACTCTTTGTCGCTTGCAATAGCAAGCTGCCAGCGATGTGTCCTGCTTGAGCAGCTCGAACTCTTCGTCGCTGCCATGGCGAGCCCCGGCAATGTGGCCTGCTTAAGCAGCTCGACGTTGTCCTCATCCGGCTCCAATCCCTCCTCGTCCTCATCATAACATTAGTTGTTGCTAGCCATGACGAGCTGCCGCCGGCCGGGTATTTGATCGATCACGACGATGCAGCCATACAAATCTTGGTTCAGTAAACCATGTGATAAGATATATATGCATGCGCAATATCGATCGCGTTGTAGCCGGACTCTGCTTCCGCGTTAGGGCTGCACCCGGACTCTGCTGCCGCTAGGAACAATCCTTAAAGATTTGGCAGCTTGCCATCTGCAGTGTCCTGATCAATTACGTATCCTGATCAATTACGTATGGTTTGTGCGTGCCAGCCCAAGAAAAAGGAAGACGGACGAAACGTTTGACGTCGAAGTAGGACGACGGACGAAAATTACACGGATCAAACCACGGAAACACTTTGTACTTTATTATTATACTAGCAGAAATGCCCGTGCGTTGCATCGGGAGTAAAAAATACTTAGAGCATCTCCACTCGTCTCCCCGACGAGGCCTCCGAACAACGTTTTTTCCATCCGGACGGCGAAATTCGGCCCAGTCGCGCCCCCGGTTCCTCGATTTCGTCCGGATTTGGGCCTAAATTCATCCGGCGACCCCACGCCATCCCCGCCCCCCCGGGGAGCTCTCGGGGACTCCGGACGAAACAAAAGCGCACGAAACGTCGAGGAAACTTACCACGCGTCTGGTGGCCCCAACTTGTCGGCGAGAGACACCGATCGTCGTCCTCATCGCATCGTCTTCCGCACGCTGTAAAAGCCTGCCAACACATCATCTCAAGCATTGCTACGGATTAAAATTAAATTTGATCGCAAAGGCAGACATAGTAAATTCTCGTTACTGTTTGTATATTTCCCAACACATCATCTCAAGCATACCAACTAAAATGATCTTTGTTACGACAAACAAATAACAAATAACGATAAAAGAAAAACACAGTGGAGACACAAGATTTTAACGTGGAAAACTCCTTCCAACATAGAAGGGGAAAAAACCACGGACTTCAGCCAGCAAAATTTCACTATATCGGAAAGTGTTTACAAAACCCGGTGTTTATCTTATAATCTGATAAACCCTAGCCGGTGGCTTACAATATATATATATATATATATATATATATATATATATATATATATATATATATATATATATATGGTGGCAACGATCCGTACCTCACTCCGCTCGTCAGAAATTAACCTCCCTTTAGAATAAATTTGGATCACAATACAACAATCTCATGATGGTATCAGCATGCCCGTTTGCAATGCTATATTTCATTTTAAACTGAATAGCAATATATCTTCCGTGCGTTGCATGTTGCTGTAGTATGTTCTTGTAATGGATTCATGGAAAAACATACAGTATGGTAATCCAAACGTTGTCCAGTTTTGCTCCCAAAAACCAAACAGAAAAGAACGTACCTAGGAGGTTTGTTACCGTCAGCAGATTTTTTTCCATGAGATATCATGCGAAGCGCTCTTTTCGTCAGCTTGTTCCATCGTACGCCTTCGGTTTCTCATCTGCAGCTCCATGAACACTGATACATCAGTCATCACTCATCACTCATCCACCCGTCCGCGTGCCCCCCTCGCCAGCAGCCTCTTCATAAAATTCATATGGTAGAGTGGTATAAATCCAGAACGGCGTGTCGGACTCACGCACGCCGGTAGGAGGTTTCACCGCCATAGGGGTCTAGTATCATCAGCCAAGGGCTCGGCTTTGTGAGCCATATGGTGAGGATCAGATACAATTCTGAATTTGCTTCCCTGTCGACGTGATACCAAACCAAGTCTAAGTGACCTTCTGATGGAAAATGAACAACTTAATCTGATCCGACCTCAACTTTATTTATTCCAGTGCTATATATACTCACGCGGACCAAGATCTGATCAACCTGAATTAAAAAATGAGTGCCAATGTGCCATGAAGTCGCCGACTTGGATTGATTATCGCAGCCGTCGTCAAGCACAAGCAGATGTGAGTTGTATCGAGTGATTAATATTGATTGAACCGAGAGCCGGATGTGTGTTGGAAACTTGGAATACAACACGTCAGATCCGAACCCTGATTATATAGTATGATTCCACAGTTTGGCGCCCGACCAAAACTCAGATGGCCTGCCTACGCGGCCTGGCAGTCTACGGGATACAGCTTCAGCCAACCCCGACGTCTTGGGGGAAATCCGTGGACCATGTTCCTCCTTGACCGCCTCCCCGCCGCAAGTATCGTACAGCTATCTACGGTCGGCCCCAACGTACGCCGAGGGGCTCCGCCGCACGATCCTCGAGTCCTCGACATGCTAGCTGCGCTCACCTCCGCTGAGCTGCGAGAAAGCCATCGTCATATGGTGAACGGCGCCTGCGTCGGCGGTGGCAACGTCGTGGGCATCTGCGGCATCCGGTATTGCTCACGGGATGCCACCTTCATGCTCATGGAGGTGGTCAGGTGGACATGGCCATCGCCGCTGACCTTGGCGCGCTGCTGCGACCTCCTGGGTAGCATGAAGTCTTCGCGTGGGGAAGTGGAAATTCATGATGCAGCATAGTAGCGCCAATCGGTTGGCAAGCACTCGACGAATTATGCTTCCCTAAAGACCATGGCACCTTCGCACGTGGCCATGATGGCCTTGTTCATTAGGGGGCGCCGTGCTCAAAGGTAGCCGCTGGTATGCCTGCATCTTGTATAGCTGCCGCGATCGATGCGGATAGGCGGCCACCAGGCAACGACCCTTGACCATCAATCTATCATGTCAAGCCTCACGACGCCCTGCGGCTCTACAGATGACGTTCTTCGGCGATCCGATGAAGATCAGCATCTCGGCGGATTAACAAACCGCTTCCTTGCTTGTTCAATCGATGGTCGTAGGTTAGGCCGGACACGTATTGTCTAAGTTTTCGTCGTGGTCGATCTCGTACGTATCCACGCTCCCAATTCGTGGATGTTATATAGGGAACCAAGGGTGTTAGGTAGGAAAGGTGTGGTGTTGTTTTCTTGTACGGGAGCTAAAACCGATGGAGACACGCAACGCTACAACACGATCAGACGGACCTATTGGATTTAGTTACGAACACAGACAGATCGGGAGCTAGTAGGCCCGCACAGCAGGAGCGACGTAAGAAGGCGCATTGGACGATGGACCAAAGCGCACTTTGACGGACCAAACCACGGAAACGTTAGCTCCTTTATTATTAGGTATAGACTAGGAAAAATGCCCGCGCGTTGCGGCGGATTATTGTTCCTGATATTGCTTACAAAATGCAACTACCATCGACAATATTTAAGAAGATAGTTTTGTTAGTTTTCATGTGTCTAACACTGTCCATAATCAGTAACATAAATTGCAAACTTCATAATAAGTTTTTATTAATTGCTATGTCTCTTACACTGTCAATAAATTTCAGTAACCTACATTGCTCTTTAGCTAGTTTTCTAGTATCTATAAGATCTATGAGTCATCTAAAATTGTAATTTAGATAGTTTGGAGAATTAATAAAACATAAGTATCATTTTCTGTCGGTAAGTTATGTGCGAAGGTGTGATGTTGATGGTGAGATATTCACCCAATGGTTTACAACCGATATTGTAGAAAGTAAGTTGTAGGCAAATCACAAGCAAATAATAAACTGAAACACTTCTTTCGTGTGGGTAGCTGAATTTGCTGAATTTTCTTACTTCAACAGTCAACTAAATCTTCGTGGCAAGTCTGTATCAAATGTTTGGAAGTGTGCATTGTGCATCACTAAAAACGGGATCTGGTTTTCAGATTCGAAACTTTGAAGTGAATGAATGTACTGATAGCTATATTGCTAGCGAGCGGAGATGATGTAATTTCATTGTCATCTGATATCAAATTTATTCGAAGGCGCTCGGTTGCAAAGGAGATCTGGAGATGTGGGGAAGTGCAAGCACGGACTTCTTTCAGAGCCCGATCATCCTCTGCAGCACCCCGATGCTCAGCCCCTTTGTGAACTCGTGCGAGAGGCGAGAGCGGCAGTCCCATCAGCTCCACACTGAGCGAGCGGTTGTACACCTGATCCAGCAACTCCGTCTTCATGCAGCCTGCGTAGCTCCACGCCCGCCTCCGCGCTCGCCGCAACCTGTGCAGCTACGCGTCCGCCTCCGCGCCTGCCTACTCCGGAGCAAGCCCCGCCTCACCCGAACACCGTCGCTCTGCTTCCTTCCCGCAACCCGTCTCAATCCTGGCTCGTCCCCTGCATAAGTCACTCCTGGATATGCTCATCCTCGCATGGCCTTCGTGGTGGGCGCATGGGAGGATTCTTGGCGCCGGCTAGGGCTGGGGGAGATCCCGGCGAGGACCACCACGAACGCCACTGTGGAGCCTTTCCTCTGTTCTTGGCGCCGGCCAGGCGAGGGAGGCCTCGGCGAGGACGATGTGGAGGCGCGAGGGGCTGGCCGGGGCAGCAAGGAGGGGCTGCGCACGGGGACAGCTAGACGGTGAAGGGATCTCGCCAGGAGGGGCGGCGCGTGGGGCAGGAGCTTGCCGGCAAGGGGCGGCACGTGAGGTTCCCCGCCGCCGTACTCCTCCGGGACGGACGCCCCGCTCCCGCCCACCTGAACGACCACGCGGTGGGAGGTGCGGCGCAAAGGATTGGGCTTGCCCCCATTGCGGACAGAGCCGAAGCTGTGATGTGATTCCCTTTTTATTCATGAAAAGGCGAAGCAGAGTCCGATCTTTTTCTCCGCGCTGCAAAACGTTTTGTACATAACCGGTGGCAGTTGTCGTAATTTTCATAAAAAATAAGGGCAATAAAAAAACGGACGAAAATTTTGGGGAGAAACCTTCCTTCCTTTATTAGTAGGTATAGATATAGATATAGATATATATATATACTAGCAAAAGTGCCCGTGCGCTGCACCGGAAGAAATATACTTAAAATGGTATTCTAAATCATCCATATTGAAACTTCTTTCCTTTGCCACCATTGATGGTGTTGGTAATTTTCTATTATTAATTACGAACATTACCAAATCTTAAGAAGATTATAGATCGCAAACCCTCTGCATCGACTTATAATACCACAAACTTGTTATGATGGTGGGCGCAACCATTATTTTTGTTAAAATATGAATTCAAATAAATTTAAAGCTAATACACAATGAATATTCTGTAAACCATTCCAAAATTTAATACACGCCAGCTGCTTCACCGGTCATCAGGCAACGCGCCACAACTACCCTTTGACGCACCGGAAATTGACACTGGGCTGCCGCGTGACTCCACCGGGGCGCTGCAGGTGGCATGTCGGGGCGGAGGAGGAGTGTGTCATGCTGGCGCCGAGGTGTGCGCGTTCGCCATCGATATAGGCACCGAGGCAAATAAATTATGGATTCTAACTTTCGAGCACCAATCTACGATTTAAAATTTTGGCAAAATGAGTAGATGGTTGAGTCGCCTCGCCAAAAAATGTACAATTAAGAGTAGCCAAAAATCTTTTTTTTTCTTCAAAAAAGTAAATCTTACACAACATTAAGTAAATTTAAAGTCCGTCGACTCATTGCGCTCAATAGCTTAATCTCCGTTAACTCGTTGATAGTAGTAATTGATAATTTTGGCTACGCATCGACAAGTAACACACACACACACAAGAAGGAAAGGGCCTCCCTACCCAGGCCACGGCAAAGATGATGGCCTGCCCAGCGTTGGTGCGGGGATCCGCCCCGTGTTCAGGTGGCTCCTCTACTCTGGCAGGCTGCTGCAGTGGCCGCCGCGCACGCCAGCTTTTGCTAAGGCTCTTACCCGTATATATTGTTTATGCGGTCAATTTTGTCGGGTAGGTCCCGCCAACAACCCCCCTTCTCGCTTCACAGCCGTCGCGGTTCCTCCATTCCGTCTCCGGCCGCTGCCCCCCTGGATTTGATTGGCTCTGCTTCCTCTCTCTTTGTTTCGTCTTTCTCTTTCCATCAAATTTCTTCCTGACCATTAGATGATACACATATCAATGGTGCTGCTTATTGTTTCTTAGATGCCTTGTTGATTCCAAGAATTTTACGTATATAAACCGGCCTGACTCCTTACAAGGAAGCGGTGTGGGACTAATCTAGGCTCGATGGCTTGCTCGGCCGAAACCGAGCTCGCACCCAGCGATTGTTCCGTGCCGGTGATGCTGAATTTGGTCGTTCCATACATGGGCCGGTCCATAGTGTGGAACAACCAGATCGGCCCAGCGATCGAGCAGCACGAGCAAGCCTATTTCTTCTTCTATCGAGAAAACATCGAAACGGTACTGCGTTTCATTAGACGGTGGCAAACTATGTAAATATCTAGCAACCTGAGGGTAAAAAAGAACTGATGTTACCTAGCTAGCTACCAGCCGAACCAATCCATTATTAAAACATTGGCCAAGAGCAAGTGGGCAGGTGCGCGCCGGCCGGCTGAGAAGCAGGCGCGGCCGAGAGCAGCTGGGCTGGGCAGGTGCGCGCCGGCCGGCCGAGAAGCAGGCGCGGTCGAGAGCAGCTGGACACGGGCGTGCAGGTCACCGAGAAGCAGGGGAGCTGCCGAGAGCAGCTCTGGGCAAGGGCGCGCGGGCCACCGAGAAGGAACTCTGGTTTCCCTGCGGGACAGAACAAGCGCTGGGAGCTGCGAGCTTCCCGGCCTCGACCACGCGCGGAGACGGGTTTGGTGCGGGGATTCGCGTTTGCGGGCATATGTTGGGGAGCTAGCGGCGCAGGATCGTTCGGGAAGGGGAGGCCGAAGGAAATAAAATGAGCGAACCGGTACGGTGGCAATTTAATGTATTATGCGATTTGGTGGGAGGGCAAAACGGTCCCAAAAAAAGTGTTGACGAAACTTTTTGGCAGAAATCGTACGAACGAAACCACGGAAACCTTAGCTCCTTTATTATTAGGTATAGATAGTTAAAAAGCCCGTGCGTTGCTACAGGTGATATTGTATTAATATTGCTATTTGGAAACTTAAACATAAAAATGCAACAATCCAGACACCCATTGGAAGAAAAGATCCCACTTGACTTGTTCCCTTCTTCATTCCCGTCAGCTCCTCGGAAGGGCAAAACACGACCATTTACACTTACGCGCCGTCTCACAGTCCTCCAACTTTCACCCGTGCACGACTTTGTCCCGTTCCTGCTCGCTGGCCCCCAACTTAGCATGTTTTTTCTACTCGACGACGATGCTCACTCATCTATTTCCTCGAACTCACCTTCGTTCCGCACACCTCTGGGACCGATTGGTACTCCTTTTTTTGGCAACAATCCTCGAACTCTCCTCCGCTCCGCACACCTCAGGGACCCATTGGTACCCCTTTTTTTTCTTGGAACAATTGTATCTACTTCTTGGCGGACTTCATAATTTTTCTTCGACCCTTCTCCAAGCGGGAAGTGCAGTGCACTAAATCGAAGTTGTGTACTTCTGTTGAACTACCAAGTATAAAAGGTGCAATCCCGGTGGCTATTTTTATTAAAAAAATACATCTAAAATTTCACTATTGACCGAATTAGTAAACTACCAGAAACAAACAGCTGTAGTTTTTGGCAGAAATTTTCTTTTTACATGCAAATATTGGAGCCGAATAACTAACATGTGTCGCAAATAGTTGAACTGCCACATCTCCCGCTGTAATTCTGCATCACTCTCTCCATGAACTGCAAATGGACTCCTACACCTGTTCTATTGCTTCGCATGGTGATAGATTGCTAGACTTGCACACCAAAAAAAAATAGTACTCCTATATGTATTTTGTGCCTAGCCAGTTTTTGATTCCAGACAACTAAACAGTATACTTTATAATTATGACCATTGTTGACACATCAGCTAGTTAGCAATTCGTCAAACACCTTGAGAGCATTGGCTTACACCAAGAATTAGGAAGGGGCAGAAAAGTAGAGAACGATTGAACTGTGAGGAGAAAAGCTCGTGAGGATGCGGAGAGTCCCACATCGAGCGCTCCTGCAGATGGTTTGACCTCTAGCACCATAAAGCGGACACGCCGGCAGGGATGCGGCCTCCAGTTTGTCCCGGCGACGGGGACCAAGCACACCTGCAGGGATCAGGCCTCCACGCTGTCCGATTGATGACGAGCGAGTGCCCCGGCAGCGGGCATGGCATCCACAGTACCGGCGAGCGAGTGGGCTAGAATCTGGTGCGGCCTCCATAGTCCCGGCGTCGGGGGCGTGGCGTGGCCGCCGGCAGCAGCTGTGCGCGGGTTAGGGCAGACGGCGTCCGCCTTGATTTGTGAGGGTGTGCGTGCGTGGGAGAGGCTGCCCTTTTTTTTCTTCTTCTTCCGTGTTTCTTTTGGACGGGGCGAACGGAGCGAATCGTTACCCTGCGGTGGCACTGCACGTAATTTTAACACAAGAATAAGGTTAAATAAAAAAATGGACGAAAAAATTGGGGAGAAACCTTCCTTCCTTTATTAGTAGGTACTAGTACAAATACCCGTGCGTTGCGACGGGAACCTAAAAAAATATGCGTCTTGGCACAACCTCATATGCACGATAGCCAAGCCCCACCGGGTTCACATGCGCTAGCAAAGCCATGCACCACCATTTCCACCTCACCCCACTCCGCTAAAGTCTTATCCGGATAAATCGTTGGAAGAGTGAAGATGCGGATCTATGGCGCTCTTTCGATATCCGCTCCTTCCAACACCGGATATTTGGGAAGCGCCCCGGTGACATTCTAGTCGATATCCGCTTTTTCTGCTCGCAAGTTTGGTGTTGGAATTTTGCATGGGACATAATCTCTCATAATATTTGGGATGCAAAATTCACTTATTTTGGACTTAAACTCGTTTTAAAAACAAAAATTGAATTTATAGTTGAACAAAATTTATACTAAAAATGCGGAGAATATTAGAATATTTTTTTATGGTGTCGTCATTAAACCAGGAACTCCCCTGAGAATTTGCACTATCCTATATGAATTTTGAACCACCAAGTGATTCGGATACATGACATGTTGATATGAAACAAAAAAATATATATATATATAAAGAAAAGAGACCTAGTGTTACCTCTTTGTCCTAAAAGTAGCCGGTGATCTAAAATTCATGGAAAAAAACTGAGACCCAAGACTAAAATTATTCTCCCAATCGCCTCTATTTCTTTATATAAGCACCTGGTCACACGCCCAATCGATCAGGAGTACTCCATCTCGGCTGTCGCGTTCTAGGAGAAATCGAGAGGACAGGAGAGCGACAGTAACCGGAGACGATCTGTGGTCTGTGTACGGCGCGCCGTCTGTAATTGTATCGTGCAATCGCCTTCTGGACCTCGACGCTCGGCCATTTCTGAAGAATCGAGCCGTGAGCCCGTGAGTGAGGCTTCCCTGCCGGCGACGAGATCCTCCCTCTCCTCCACTTCCCTGAACAACATTTGTACAGTAGCATGTTCTCATCCACTTCCCTGAACAATATTTGTACCATGTTCTCCTCCACTTCGTCGCCCATGGATTCCATGCATACTCGGCCGGCTCCGTTGCAAAATTCGAATAACCAGTTTCAGCAGTTTGCAGTCAATCAGTATGAAGGAACAGAGCCTTCAGCGCCCGGCGGCTCCCGGCCGGTCGACGGAGGCGGCGGGGCATCCCCTCACAGCCTTTCCCTCCCTCTCAGATCCCCTCTGCCGCCGCTTCTCTCCCCATGCCGCTGGATTGATAGGGCGCTCCGCCTTCGCCCTCTCCCCCGCCAATTTCTCGCAGATTCTCGTTTCGTTTCGTTTCGATTCAATTCGATTCTCTTTCAGCTGCGGGATGGGAAGAAGCACGATGAACCAGAAAGGATATTTTCAGGATTTCAGGCCCACTCGGTCTATTTCGGATGGATGAATGAACCAGGGGATTGACGAACAGAATGAACTGTTATTCACTTAAGCGGTGGCAGGGACAGTAATTTCTACACAAAATTAAGGGTACATTCAAAGCGGACGAAAATTGTGGGGAGAAACCTTACTTCCTTTATTAGTACTAGGACAATGCCCGCGCGATTGCTGCGGAAGAGCAAAATATGTGGCTTTAAAATAGAAAAAATAATATTTCTCTTGCAAATTCAACTATTATAATTCTGCATAAATAAGAATATTTATAAGATGACTGCATAAAAAAAGATATACCTGAAGGTATAAAGGCAAACCCGTGAAATGAAAGGGGCAAGAAGCATGTTTTGGTGTGTATGATCCCTCTAGGTTGGTTTCACTATGTATTTTTATCGCTGGTCTTTTTTTTCTATGCACTGTGGAAAATTAGTGGGGCTAAGATTTTTTGCTAGGTGGGACACCTAACATTTTTTTTTCAATACCGCTTCTCTAATAGGACAATGTATATGCAGAACAATTTTTTTTAGAAAAGCACAGCAGAAATAAATTCATAAAGGCGCACAAACAACATAAATTCAATTTATATTTCTGAAATCTTCAAATAGTAATATTACATACTCGTAAATGAGATGCAATACCCTTGTCCATCTCTTCATGTTTAAGTAGTCTGTAGTACATACAAATATATGAACTGATTTATCAATTTTCTAATGGCATTGAACTATTTTCTGTATCCACAAGTCATTAGTGAGTTGATATAACAATTTTAGCATTCTACTTTAGAATATATACTCGCAGTTAAAAATCAATAGAAGAGCGAGGCATGGATCTAAACAGAAGTGTCGTACAAAGACGTCAAGCCTGTTCCACTCCAAATAAAAAGCAAAGGGTGAACCTCACCTGATCGATCGGCTGTTTGGGAGATGCGAGAAAAAATCTCGACCAGGAGGTCGGCAGGTCGTCCTGACTGCAGAATGCGTGTCTTGTGCCCGCGATACACCTGCATTGCCTCTCGCCGCCCAGCGTGTTGCGGCCCTACCTTCTGGTGTTGCTCGCTGCTGGAGCTGTCGCTTTCTTCTTGGTGAATCAAGGCCAGCCCTGTACGTATTGCCATAGATTTTATGTTTTTCGGAAAATAGAGAATCAAGATCGAGGCTATGTATTCGGCTGGTGAGAGAGCGCATTGCAGGCCAAAGTCATCAAATAGATCAATTCGGAGATTTCCACGGAAGTAGCTTGCTTTGTATTCCTAAGCGCTGAAATCTCTGTACTCGCTACAGCCCAGCGCTTATCCCTGTTGCCGATGACCATCAAAAGCGGGAACCCATGAGGCAAATTGGATCAGTAAAAATTAACTGAGGAGGCGAATCAGCTCCTCCTGCTGTGCTGTCTGAACCATGGTCGTGGTCACCAGAATTAGTGGTATCCATCATTGAGGCTGCCTATAGGATCTGAAACGCACTGGTGGTGGACAGGTGAGCTCGCCGATGAAATCAATCCATCCCTGTCGACAGTAAACTGTATGTCACCACCTTCCCACGGCGACACGAGCCCGTCCTAAAGGTCAGAAGCAGCCGGCGTCCATGGAAACGTCGCTGGCGCCACGGAGCACGATCTCGAGCTGCGGCGTGAAGTCGCCGATTTTGTCTCTCTCTCCGACCAGATCGAGAACTGGGGGTGGACGAGCTCGAGGCCAGTTCCAAGGCGATCTCCTAAGGCGGCGCTCCTATCTCCTAGGCGAGAAACCGTAGGGGAGTTCATATTGGACATGGAGATCGACAACCCTAGATCGAGATTGGATTGGATTCCTCCTATACGCTGGTTACCAAGCTAATAGAATGACGAAGGGGATTTCTTGGTAGCATCGAGGCAGGAAGGGGATACGGGCCGCGCAACGCTCAGCGACGAAGGCCCATCAACATAGAATGACGAAGGCGTCGACTTGACGGAAGGCACACAGGCGACGGGCAAAGGAAGCCACATCGGCCGACCTTGGCTTTTTTTTCCCGTACATCCAACCCGTTTTATTACTGTGCGGTGGCAATCTTTGTAATTAAGTTTGAAAAACAGGGGTGAGTCAAAAACGGACGAAAAAAGTGGGGAGAAACCTTACTTCCTTTATTAGTAGGTATAGATACGTATAGATAGACTAGGAAACTTGCCCGTGCGATGCACCGGGATAGGTTCTAAATCATACCCGCATGAAGCATTAACATGTGGTAGCATAAATCCTTAATTTCGTCATCTTAACAAACCAACTACACTAAATAATTAAAAAAAACCCTATATTTTTCATGAGCCGGCTTCGATGATCAAAACACCGGATAAGTTCTGATCCTCCGGCGTCGCGGCCATACATCCATGACAAGAAACAAATGTGGCACATACATATAATTTATCTTACTTCCAGCCTATCTACTCAAGAGCCGACGAGTGGCCCCTTACCTTGTTGTTGCAATCGGTGCAAGTGCAGATCTTGCCATGGCCTATCCATGCGACCATGCATGCCCACTATATTATCGTTTCAGTTTAGTGCTTATCTCACACAAGCTGCCAGCAAACCTTAATGGCTCCATCCCTCACACAACCATAGCAGGAATCGCTCTCAAATTCTTCCAATCAACATAACCGAATCACCATATATAATACAACCTATTTTCCTTTCTCCTCTATTAATCTGATGTTAATCTTTTGTTACCAATCTTCTAATCAAACTGTCAATCATTTATAAAACTCTTCACATAATTCTTTGGTCCATTAATGCTGCCCCACCCAATGAGGATAAGAAATCCAATCACGGTGGCCTGCCGCGCCTGCTTCGAAACAGATTGGCACTATGCATAATGGGATGCAGTGATGCAGCAGTGCAGGCATATGAATGCAGCTAGCAGCCCAAATACGTAGACGAAGTGCAGGGCATGACACCATGTTTATCACGTTGGCCGCTTCATCCAGGTATGACCACCGGCGACGGTCACGAGGACACCAGAACACGGGTGAGGTTGTGAGACACGGTTGTCGCATGAGATCCCGATACCCGTGCTCCTGCTACATTGCTACCAGGGCCCTTGCCGACGATGCCGGCTGCTATGCCTCTGTCGGTGTCGAGGATGAGCCCAAGAACAAAACCTACGTGATACAAGTAGTCGGCTCATCGGACATGAGCCCACGAACAGCACCTACACGATACAAACACTGACCGAGAAAGCCATCGACACCAGGAATCATGCCACTGCAGACTTTGCTCCGCCTCCACCACTTTATGGCACTTGGGCGATGGCGAGATCAAACCTAGCGAGGTCGCGGGACACTACCGGCGGGAGCCGCGTTTACTGCCGCTGATGTCGTCGCGCCGAGAGTTTCCGCCAATGTCGGGCGATGGCGAGATCAAGCCTAACGAGGTCGCGGGACACTACCAGCAGGAGCCGCGTTTACTGCCGCTGATGTTGTCGCGCCAAGAGTTTCCGCCAATGTCGACTGGCCGAGAGTTTCCGCCGATGTCTTGTCTCCCCGAGAGATTCCGCAGATTTCGTCTCGCCGAAAGTTGTCTTCAGACCTTATTAACCGATATATAACCTGGATGCAGGCCAACCACTCTCTAGCTAGGCTATTTTGATCCTGACCAAAATCTGCTGGACATACACAACCTAGCTAGGCTATTTTGATCCGGATCATCGTTTGCTGGACATACGCACCAGGTATAGCTAGTCTATTTTGATCCGTATCAGAGTTTGCTGGACGTACGCTTACATGCCACTGCCGGCCGGCGTGGAGTCTGTCAGGATCTCGACGGCCTTGACGCCGGAGACCTTGAGCGCCCTTGCACACATCCACGTCCTCCTGCCTCTCCGTTAGCACCTGGAACGTGTCCTCCGAGACTGCTGCCCCGGCCATCGAGGAGAGGTGCGCGGCAACGGCTCGTGGCAGGTAACTCTGGCCCCGTCCGCTTAGCGGTAGACAATTATATAGGCACCTGACGTGAGAAGAAGGACGTGAGAAGAAGGGACACCCGAGTTGTCCACAGATTGTGGATTCCCGCTGCAATACGTTGCTAGACAAAATTTCCTTGTAGAACGGGGTTGGAACGGGATTGAACTGGGCACTATTTCTGGTGACATAAGGGCGGCGTAAGTAGGCTTTGGGACGGACGAAAGCGCACAGGTGGTAGGACGAAAGCGCAAAGTTGATGGACCGAACCACGGAAACGTTAGCTCCTTTATTATTAGGTATAGATATAGATATATATATATAGCACAATGCATGTGCGTTGCAACAGGGAAAAAAATATATGAGAAGATACTCATACAAGCAATTAGTTAAACTAAATTGTTGATCAGAATAATGTCGGAGTAACCTATCGCACATGTAGAGTTGTTGAATAAACACCCACTCACCAGAAAAACCCGTCGACCTACCCTCCTTGAGCCCCTTGTAACATGGTCTAACCTCTTGTTCGAGTACTACCTGCATCGCTACCCACCACAGGTGGTTGGTTGTGCCACCCTCTCATGGATGATGCATGACATCGTCTATCACATATATCCTCTATCGCGCGAGCGCCTATCCACTATGTTCCGTGAAATTAAAGAAAAAATCTAATTTTCCTATTTCTTGAAAATAGTTTTCAAAATAACATGGCAAAATCGTATGGTTTGCCAAATGATTATATTATAAAATGGAAATTTGCCTGTGCCTTGCTACGGCACATTACAATGTAAGTGAACTGATAAAAAAACGTAAATACGAGTATAGAAGATAATTGCAATCAACTAATAAAAACTTAATTTTCCCTGTTGTACCTCCTAGATATGTAGATATAGCTCACATATAAAGTTTGAAGGCTTAAATTTCTAAAATGCAAATTAGTCATTGTTTAATTATCCCTAGTGTGGCAAGCCTGGACTACAGATGTGTTTAATTGCTACCTAGGCCTGGTTGAATAATAAATAGCTTCTTAGTACCATTGCCATGCTCCCATAAGACCAGTAAGCCTGTGTGATAACAGATTAGACCAATTCTACTGCCCAGGTACCCAATTGGACCGCATCAAGGATGTAGCATTACCAGGCAAGATTAGCAAGTTTTTTACTTGACGGAATTCAGACTAATTTTTTTTGTCAAGTCTGTCAACACTTGTCTTCTGATCGCCAATGTAGAGAAATACCCGTATACATCTTTGTAATATGTTTGCTGGTCGCCAATGATTTTTTTCTTTTAATTAATGAATGGTCGTTTATTTAGAGAAAATGCATGGTTATAGTTCACTTTCCAACGTGTTTGCATTTGATTGCATGGCAATGAAACAAGCTATGGACTGACTATGCACCGTTGGGTATCATACTTAGGAAAATTAAATCCATTTTAAACATTGTCAGTGCACTGTTACATCCACATATTACACAATTGTGTGCATGAATCGAAGTACTGTAGTACACCCAACGGAGATTAAATCACTCGAGAGCTAGCAGCACAGGGGCAGCAACCTCACATCTTCTTCCTATCCCAAAATCGATAGACTACGGACCTAAGAGAGCTCACACATCAATTGGCATTATCTACCACCAGAAACAGCATGCACGAATCGGGGCAAGGTCAAATACCTTGGCGACGGCGGCCTGGTCAGTGGAGGGGAGCGGAGCAGCGTTGGCCGCGCAAGGGACCGGCACCGGCGACCCGGTCGTTTGGCGGGCAACGGAGGGCCTTTGCCTCTCGGCAACAGCACCGGCCTCTCGTCCGCCTCCGGCGCCGCGATCTTGCGCTGAGTATTCCTAGCGGCGGGGCAAATTCTATGGTGAAAGGGGCTTAGGTGCGCCGAATCTGCAGTGGCACAAGCAAAACAAAAAAAACTTGCAAGGGATTTCCTCTAGAGCTCCTCGTCTGTGGCCATGCTCGTGATACCGCTTCTCTCCCTCCGTTACTTCTGCACGTCTTTGGGGACCGGATCAAGCGAGCTCGCCCCATCCACCCCTTGCCTCGCAAGATCTGGACCTGGAGGTAGGCCGTGGCGGTGAAAATCGTGGGGCGTGGAGATAGATAGCAGGAGAAACTACGGCGGTGCAGTTAGGACCACCGGGCCGTTGGCGTTTCGGAGCCGGCCGCCGGAACTCAGCTTGGTGAGGGCGGCGCGGCGAGCCGGCCTCGATGGGAACCTGCGGCAGGACTCTGCCCTCCCCTCGCCTGTTTCTTCGGGAGCGGTGGTGCACGTGTCTACGGGGGCTCGTACGGAAAAGAACGGTTCATCGGACCGACACACGAACTACTCAGCGGTGGCAGTCCTTGTAATTTCGACTGAAAGACAGGGGCAATAAAAAAACGGACGAAAATTTTGGGGAGAAACCTTACTTCCTTTATTAGTAGGTAAAGAAATATAAAATAATACTCCCTCTGTTCCATTCTATAGTGCCTATTATTTTTTGACACGGAAATTAGTGCAAGAGTATTTTATACACAAGACCCCTAGCTGAACGATTTGAGATCAACGTAAAATTTGGGAAATCCATATCTTCCTAACTTATCATAACAATTTTAGGAGCTGGACGATTTGGGAGCTGAACGGGAAGGGGGTAATTGAAAAAAAGCTAAGCTACAACCTTATATTCTGAAACAAATGCCAAAAATCTATAGGCACCATAGAAAGGAACGGAGGGAGTAATAATAGGACAAAGCCCGTGCTTCGCTACGGAATAAATCAGAGATCTATCCCGGTTGATCTATATTGTCGGTTGTCGTCCATACACGGTCTAGCACCCACCACCCATGTGCGAGGTTAGTGTCGTACACTTGTACCTATTGTGGCTCTTTATTTCATCGTTCTCTCATTCTCCCCATTGCACCACCCCTCGAGAATTTATGACAAGCTAAAACATAAAGGTTTTAAAAGAAACAATCACCTTTTCTACGAAGTCACCAAGTGCTTGTCGGGGCCAGCTGGGTAAACTTTGAGGTGGTAACCCTAGAAGTTAATGCACGGTACAACAATGACTTGGACGGCGATGCCCCGCCGGTGGCTGCACTGGTCAAGAGTTCAAGATCGACATACCGGAATGAGTAGTTGCCGCCCATACGTACTTTGGTCAATTCATGCGAGAGTATATATATATGAGAAATATTTGGGAAATTAAGGAGTAACATAGTACTATGCTTCCTCATGTTTCTACCGATCGAATTTTTTCCGCGATCCGATCTCCTTGTTCAGCTCCGATCTTTTCTCATAGCACTCTATGTTTAGTAGAGAGTGCCTACTGTGCACTGCTAGGACTGAATTAATATGAGCTAGCTGCCTCACTTCTGTATATCAAGCCCGTCGCTCCCTTTGCTAAAAAAGAGTACTTATGTCAACCAAGGACAAATAGTGAAATTATATGTCTGTTTCAGAAAACCGAGAAAAAATGATAACGGATCATCTGCTCTTTCGTCAGAAGTTGCTGATTGATATGCATGTCGGACATCTGAACACGATATGTCAGCGGGCATATTGCCATCGACGCTGCAAAAGGGTAAGTGCCTGGTGCTGTCACTGCTGTGTTGCATATACTAAAGGCGACGCCAGTGCGAGCATAGGTTATACGGGCGGGCGCAGAGCCACACAGCTCGGTCGTGTTCGCCGTCGTCGCCTAGCTGTACATGTCGTCGAGCACCGTCATGTTGAGCCCGCCCCTAGCACCAGCGCGCTCGCGGACTCGACCAACACTCTCTCCCAGTCGGCCGACGACGACAGATCGAACAGGTCCCATATACTCCCTCCGTTCTTTTTTAATTGACTCGGATTTAGTACAAGTTTGTACTAAATTTGAGTCAATTAAAAAGGAACGGAGGGAGTAGGCCCCAAGCCCCCAATCGCGCTGGGTTGCGGTCGAAGGTCGAACAACGCCAACACCACCTGCCAACGTGCTCTTCCTGTCTTCCATGGACAATGGGTTCGGCCTTCAAGTTTAAGAAGTCAGTTTCCACGCCGACCACGTCGGTTCTGATTTGGTGCCTCCTGCTCTACATGCGAATGCATCGCCGGCATTGTGCTGTTCTTGCACCGCCAGTGGCGTTCCATGGGCTGCGCTGGCGGCCTTTATGTCGAACTCTTCAACCTCCGGTTTACGACTGGGCAGCTTAATAGCGGCGACAACCTCTCGCCATTGGAGCTGACCAGCCTTATCAGCTTTCTCTTCACCCGGACGACCTCGTCGACTTCGCTTCCGTTTGTCGTGGTCGTGCGAGTCGGTCGGAACCTCCACGGGCGTTCATGGAAACCCCGGCAGTAAGCCGCCAAGGCCGAGCACAAGCTGCGGCTGGAAGTCACGTTCGGTGCATCGTTCCTCCCTTCGTAATCTGGCCGAGCACGTTAGGCACATGGACACGCCCAGCACCACAACGCAGGCAGCAATGGTGGAGTCCGGATTCCGGAATCGTCGCTATGCCGGCCGGACTCTCGCTTGTCGTTGTCCTTCTCCGTAAACTTCCACCCCTACTCTAGATTGATCGTCTTCCTATCCTTGCGGGCACGATCTGAACAACATCCTCGGTGACGGGTCGATAGTGTCGTGTCTTCCTTGCCTAGCATGCTAACCAAATCCAGTGGCGTCGAGAGATCAGGCCGGTGACCGCGACGGCGGCAGGCGGCGGGGCAGAGACCTTACGCAACCCGCGGTCACATCCCAATATAGTTATCGCCGGAGTTACTTTAGATCTAGCGATCGACAAAAGATCGTATCATAATATAGTTCTTTCTCTTTTTATCGTATAAGGAGAGGAGAGAGGAAGGGGAGACGTGACCGGTCACGCTCCATATAAGCTGCCGGTCAGCGACGTATGGAGTCACACAACTTACAATATACTCCCCCCGTCCTCAAATAAGTGGACATCTAGTCTCTAACTGCTCATAGTGGGAGTAACATAGCTAGTAACATCACACATCTCAAGGTATTTTGGTGACATGGCATGCGAATAAATGAAGAAAGAGAGTGATGTGGTAACTAGCTATGTTACCATAACATCACACACCCCAAGGCAAAATGAGTCTACAACATAATAAATGATACAATGCATGACACCACATATAAGTTATTACCCACTATGAAGGTAATAACCTAGACTAGTAACATGGCATATGTTACTAGTCTAAGTTACTCCCACTATGATCAGCCTAAACTTTGTCCACAAAAGAGTGTACTCATATCTTCCCAATGCAATTTAATTGCTTCTCTCTCATCGCACGAAAATCAAACCCAATAATATTGACCACGTATTCTTCTTGCTTTTTACATGCAATTAGCTTATTGGAGGTGAAAGAATTAAAGAGGAGAGATGCATGTTCCCAACGTACTTTTCACTCCACCTCATAATTTATCTTGAAAATCCCGCACGTACACTTATTTGTGGACGGAGGGAGTAGATGGAAGGGCATGTGAAGACTCCAAACTTGGCACGAGCGACGGCGGACGAAAGCGCAAATCAAGATGGACGAAAGCGTACTTGACGGACCAAACCATGGAAACGTTAGCTCCTTTATTATTAGGTATAGATAGATATAGATTATATTATTATATATATATATATATATATATATATATATATATATATATATATCTATCTCTACTATATAAAAAGGAGGAACGTGTTCTGTTTCCTCCGGTAGAGTTTTCGTCCTACATACTTTTCATATGACCACTTTGCCCTCCCACCGCATCATCAAACAAATCACCGCAATTTGAGGCATCATAATCAACGCACCATCAGATTGGAAAGTAAAGGAAACACACCAATTATTGATGACGTGATGTACTTCTCACATAATCATTTGGAACATGGAAACCTCCATGTCAGCGCAATATAGATTTATATGGAAGTTCTTAAAAATCTTACTGAAAAACAAAACATAATATGGAAGTTTTCGGATCTGTTAATAAATATATCATAATTATTGGTAAATTGTCAAAAGAAATGTCAATCAGATCAACTAAATATTGGTGTCTCCTGATTTTTCTCAAGATGATGACGTAAGACAAATGCATGGATTTCTTAGCATAATTATTTCAAAACTGTCAAAATGTCAATCAAATCTTTGCTATTTCTTGTTCCTGATTTTTCTCAAGATGATAGCGTCATATAAAGGCATGGATCTCTTAGCGTAATTACAGAAAATTAGCAAAAGGAATTTCGACGAAATCAATTAAATATTTATGTTACCTAATTTTTCTCACGTTGATGTGTTATAGAAAGGCAGGCAATGATCTCCTACCTAATACTGTTGATACTGGGAAAAAGACACAGTAGCGTCAAAGGAAACAAATCAATTTTTGGCTTCCCGCCTGTGGCCATAAATCTGCTCCCCTATATAATGTACCTGGTAGGCTATGTTTTTCCTTCGTTCTTCATCCTCCTCTTTGCAGACTACAGTCCATAGCGAGCTGCAGGCTCAGTCCTGCCCCGGTAACCATGGTTATCCCATCACCGCCCGGGCGATGTTATGCCAGCTCCGGCAATCCCCAGGTAAAATATTTGCATTTATATGCAACAACTACTTTCGTACATCTCACATTTTTATAGCTCATTTTTCTGACCATTCGACCATGCAGAAATGTAATATTCTATGGTGTCGAGTACGCGCACATCCAGTCAAGACTCAAGAGGTTGGGAGACAACAGCCAAGGTTTTACATACACACGTAAAACAAACGAGGAGAAGAGGACGGTTTTTCTGTGCCATACTAGCGGACACCAGAGTAAGCAGGTTTTTACGATCATCTTTCGTATCTCTTAATCAAACCATATGAGACATGACTTGGTTGTATTTTGTAGGGGACGAAAATGGAGGCGTTCGCTTACGAAGAGTTTGTAGATCGCTTCAGTAACGAGCTACAAATCAGAATGGTATATTTTTTTCAAGAATGTGTGGTTTGAGCTAGCGGAACTGCCATTACCCACCGCCTTAGCCATACCGTAAAACTTTATTATTATTTTACGTGGGCGAACTGAAATACACCTACCTAGGGCACACATAAGTGTTCGTCGGCTACCAATGCAGTTCATGGATTTTAGAATAATTTATGGCCTTGGGAACAGAATGCTCGCATGTACTTTGAATTTTATCACTGATTTTGTACCACTAAGCTGCCATGTTTGTGATCTGATTATGTGATTATTTTTCTAGATGTTACTAGTACAAATGCCCGTGCGTTGCCACGGGTTCTAAAATTTATTTCTCAATGCATATATATAATTCACAACTCACTATGAAAATTTAAATCAAATCAAGATATCAAAATGTACTACATCATGATAATACCAAACACAATAACAAGATAGCATTGTTGTGCATCTGCGTGGTTCTAAGTTCTAGGTATTCTTGTTACTCTTCTGCGGTTATACCTGTGTTCTGGGCCATCATAACTATAAACTCAACAACATCTCCTTTTGAATGTATTTTTGTCTCACAAAACGTGGGTGCTGCAAACATAGGTATAATTAAAGGAATACTTCTTTTCTAATTATTCCAAACAATACTTATGGTTGAAGAAAACATTAATCATTATGAATCATTACATGGTAATGAATCAGCTTATGGTTGTAGGATACATGTAGGATCTGAAGCAAACTATACATATCTAGGATCTTCAATCTTGCAGGCACGCATAAAGGTTGCATATGTAGCTTTGTTTCCAAGGAGCTGTCCAAGTCATAGTCCTAAAAAATCATTTTGGTTCATACCAATCTTCACCTCACTCAATTATCTTTGGTAGATAATTTGCAAATATACCTGTATCAAACTGGGCTGAGATAAAGAAAGACTAAATATTGCTGGTCCAATGATATTGTCATGTTTAAAAATAGTAAACCTAAAAATAACATGTGGTAGCAAAGTACAAGTCAGAGAAATATTGAACCTGGTTGTTCTAAAAAAGTACACCTTGCTGAATCAAAGAGCCCCAAGTAATTACCAATTAATGTGCCTCTACTGGAATTAGAAGAAAGAGAATTGGAACATTGAGCAAAGTGAAATCGACAGTTTTGCTAGGTAAAATCCTCCATCCCTAGCGAGCCATACAGAAGAAACACCCTCCACTGCGTCCGTCCATAGATCGGCAGAGGTCAAGCCTTAGCGGGAGCTCCGGCGGCTAGGGGAGAAGATCGACAAAGGTCAAGCCTTCACGGGAGCTCCGGCGTCCAGTGGGGAAGATCGGTTGGGGTGGCCTGAGGTGAGATTCATGGCGGTGGGAGATGGCAATCCCCGATCCGTCGTGGTGGCTGTGAGACTCCGCCGGCCCACCCAAATGTGCCTTCTGAGCGCAGATCCTGCCATGTTTCCTCCTTACCAATCTCCGCCCCTTGTTCGTCGGATGAGATTAATGGCAGCGAGGAGTGACATCGCTGGGGGCACGATGTTAAGAAGAGGAAAATAATTTCGCAGCGCGCCAATGAGCTCCTCGAGCCTGTTTCAAGGTTGCGCTTGCTTCGCGATTAGAGCACCGACAAGGACGACTTTCGCGGAGGACACTGGCCCAGCTCAATGGCTCATCAAGTTCATCATGGTAACCACTCAGTGGGGCGCTGGAGGTCCGTCACCGGGCCAGGCAGGTATCATAGGGATGGCAGCGGCGGCATCGACGAGAAGCGGGTCACAAAATGGAACTACCGGAGTGATAAAAATCTTCATCGTGGCTGAGCACACAATAAATTCTCGGTGAAACTACCGGGGTGTGTCACATCCACTATGTCCTTCGTAGTCAGATGTGCCGCCATCTCCTCCTCCGTTTGGAACTTTGCGTATACTCCGGTAGGGACTTATCAATATGCTCATTTTTTAGTTGGAACTGAAATAAACTGAATCCCAGCATGCTGCAGTTGAAGATATGCCCTAAGAGTTACATCTGGTATAAAAACTTTAGAACCTCAGAACTCGAGCCACAATCCGCATAAGCAGAAATCATCGCTTTGCACATGACCATGTCTCTACAACTCGTGACATCGGGCACCCGGCGCATGTTTAGTCCTTTCAGCACTCATATACAACTGTGTCAGACCACATGCAACAGTTATATTTGATTCAAGATTGTTTCCAACTGCATAACCATGAGCACCTCTACCCCTCTTCAAACTGGCGGGTTTCACACAAGCCATGGCAAGAAAAGCCAATGTCACAAAATGAAACTTAAGGTCAGACAACAGTGTTCTTTTGTATGAGTCACCCCAGGAAGTGATTCAGCCACATCAAGTTCCAACACACACTGGTAGAAAAAAGGCCATTAGTCGCGGTGCGCAACTGCCATTAGTCGCGGTTGCGCAACCGCGACTCATTAAGCGCGACTAAAGCCCCCCTCCCTTTAGTCGCGGTTGCTTACGAACCGCGACTAAAGGCCCGTCCACGTGGGCGGCTAGCGTGCGCCTGGGCGAAGGACCTTTAGTCGCAGTTGGTGTCCCCAACCGGGACTAAAGGCTATTTCATTAATTTTTTTTAATTCATTTGGGTTTCTAATTTTTTTTCACTTTGTTTTTTTTCTTTTTTTTCAGAATTTCTATTATTTCAGTTATTTGCATAGCTTAGTCTCTATCTCTAACTACACTTATCTCTAGTCAAATTACTTACTCGTGGTCAAACTTCCCGACCGGTCACCCATCCTCACACTACTCTAGCACTAGCACGCTTAACTTCCGAGTTCCATCCCGTCCCGCATCCAATTGCTTTGCGCGCATGTATGTGATAGTAGTATCATATCAATTCTATTAACATATGTTTGTCGATGTCAAATTTTTTTATTGTTTGAATTTCAAATAATTCTTTTAATAAATAAAAGTAATGATGTAATAATCTTGAATAAATAAATAAACATTAACTTTTTAATTTTTATTATTTTTTAATTTTTTAATTTTTCTAATTTTTAAAATTTTTCTAATTTTTTTGCCAAACCTAAAAATTTGAAAATCTAAAAGGGTAAAAGTAATAATAGTAATCTTTATGCATGATACAATTATTAATTTTATTTTTTTAAAAAAATAAAAAATAATAAAATCCAAAATTTATAGCAAAAACTAAAATCTTCATGCTTTCGTATTTTCATTTGGAATTTTGAGAATCTAAAAATTGGCTAACCGGGTAAACCCCGGTGAATTCGGATGTAACTTTTTCCCAGGATTTTTTTGATATATTATACGTTTTTTTCCGACGTCGTATGCAAAAGTTATTGCGGTTTTACCATTTTTTAAACATTTTTTGCAAAAAAAGTGAAAATTCGAATTTCTTAATTTCTCCGAATAGTAGGTTGCATAACATACAAGAATCTGAAAACAATTTTTTTTTTTGAATTTTCTATCATTTTCTTTTGTATTTTACGAACCAAAAAAGGCGATCCACGGGGGGGGGGGGGGGGGTGCAGGGTGCGTGGGAGTAAAAAAACTCGGAAAAACCTTTAGTCCCGGTTGGGGACACCTACCCTTTCGTCCCAGATAGAGCATTAGTCGCGGGTTGCCTCCCGAACCGCGACTAAAGCCCCCTTTAGTCGCGGTTCGAATAGTTTCGGGACTAATGGGGGTGGACGGAAGCCTATTTTTCTACTAGTGGTACATTATCAGACCAGCATTTTCTTCCATAGAATTATTACCCTTGTGGTTGATCTGAAATTTAAGCAGTGTTGGGCAGTTGAGCTTAAATCGCTTTTGGTGCTCATACTGTCTTTGCCGATCTCAGATATTCGGTACAATTTCCATTACAAGAACGTAAATTCACAAGAGTATGTGTTTTTTTCACATCTAAATTTGAATATGTACATCAGACAACTCATCCATCTTCATCTTAAGCTGTACTATCTCGCATGGCATCAGAGAATCCGTGGAGCATCCGGTAGCTGGGCGCCAAGTGGAGACACATCCCTGGAAATGAAGGCATGCTTGCACCTTAATTCTGACTTGCAACCAGTTCCATGTTCACTTCAACCGGAGTTGGACATGTAGAAAGCAATTCAATTTGGGGTATTAATTCAAATTGGTTCATCATCATTCTAATTGTTAACATAATTGAATTACATTTGATGGAAGTTCGCATATGACCTGCTAGTTGATCCCACAATCTGGCATAAGCTCTGATGTGCAGCAATAGATTCTTTCCCATACTTTGTCGCGAACATTATTTGGACCTGGATCAGTTCAAGCAAATATGAACACCTTAGGGCAACAAAAGATCATTTGGAATGCCTCTGAGATCTACTATAGGGGCCTTCCCTGAATCACAAATAAATTTAAGAGGTCAGCACCAATAATTTAGCGGAAAGCCACTGGAAACTGTACAACCACCACGTTAGAGGATACACTTCAACAAAGAATTGATTAAGGATGCCCAGAAGATAATTTAGCATTACTCTTTGGGAAATGTCAAAATGAGGCAACAATCTGATTCTTAGCAGCATAGATCCTACCAGATATGTATCATTCCAAATTATAAATAGAATAGTTGTTCTATACTACATAATAAACAACATATGATATATAAGAGAGGTGAAGAAAAAATATGAACACCTATACTGTTGCACACATGAAAGAAAGCGATGTTTTAATTTGAATAGCCATTCCATTTGTGGCATGCCACATTCATTATCCAGTTGCAAATACAACTAATCACTAACTTATCCTAGAATGTGTCACAGGTCATTAGTCAGAAATTAGTACTGATCAGCCACTTGGATGAAAACCCACGTGAAAACTACAACTTTCAATACTCTTTACTGGATTTTGAGATGATAAAAGTATATAGAATTTCTTTAAAAAAAACCGCAAACCGAGAGCATAGGGGGTGGATTGGTGCTCCTTGGAGAAAAGATCCTGGAGCTTTGAGGCCGGATCCACCGACGACGGAGGTCCCTGTATCTTACCGTATCTTCGGCGCCCGTATCTTACCGGAGTGTCTGGGGAAGGGACGGCGCTAACTGATGAACTCCCCTGCTCCACCGCCTGTAATGTCGCTGGATGCGAGCGAGCGGCACGCTGGAAGGCAAGATCGCCGTTTGAGTCACCCCTCCACACCGATTTGTCTGCAGGGTTGCCTCTCAAGCCACACCTCCACACCGATTCGTCTGCAGGGTCGCCATTCGGGAGTCTGCACGTGGAGTGAACTCTCTGGGGAGGTGCGGGAGGCTAGGGGAGGCGCAAGGCGCTGTGGAGAAGAAGGTGGCTGGCGGCTCAACAGGGAGGATGGTAGCGGGGCAGGGCGCCGGAGAGGAAGTAGCCAGGGACGATGTCCATAGGGGTGGAATGGGAGAGAAAAACGGACAAGGAGAAGCCTTATTGCTTTTATTATTAAAATAACAAAAGTGTCTGTGCGTTGCAACGCTCTAAAATAAATAGAACATGTTAGTTTGATGTATACCTTGGTTTTGGTTGTACCATTGTTTCAAAAGTATTCATCCAAGAGATCATTTGATAGAACATGCACCAATGTGTAGAAATATAACTTTCAAAATAAAAGCCACTTGAACCTATTGAATGCAAATAAGAAATCAAAATCTCAATGATGGTGTACTGAATTATCCTCCAAAACTTTGTTAATCCATTAGAGAGTAGAAGTCTATCTAATTTACACATCCAGGAAAACAGAAGCAACTATTTTGTTTTTTCTTAACCAAATGTTCAAGATAAATTGCAATCCATATTAAACTTGCATAGTGAAAATGAATTGACTAAAAGAAGTAGATCTAGAAGAAGACTGGAGGTATTAAACCTCGTGTCATCCTTTGTAGTAGGAGATGATCAGTTTGATGATAGTGATCCGGAGAGTAAAGCAAGATTCCTCATTATTCACAAGCTAAAATAATAGATCCGGATTTCCCTTTTCCCGTGAACATGTCCTTCTCCTGGTTTATATTGGAGGCGATATAATGGCTCCAGTGCAGCACGCTCTCTGAAATTAAAACGGAGATCTCTAGTTAACAATGACAGTAGTACATCATTTCTGCATACAGGATTTCAGTGATTCAGTGAACCACCCGTTTCTTTCCTCAAACTGGATTTCAGTGATTAACTGCATCTACATTCGTCTCTTGGCTCTTCTCCTTCATCCATCTAACCCCATGGCAAAACAATCCACATCAGAAAACTTAATTTGCATACATCCGAAAACCAGAGTGCAACACTGAGTAGTCAACAAACTGGACTGCCACAATAATATCCCGTTACTGACTTACTTTGTAGGCATTCAAGAGTGTTGGCTACACGATTAATTTAAGACATGGTCAATCAAAAAATATTTTTTAAAAACTATCCGAACAAGATCTACTGATCCAGAAGCATTTCTTCTCAACTCACCCGAGTGATGATTAACTGGTATCTCGTATGTATAGGCATGCACTCTTTATTATCCTAAAAAGTAAACAAGAACAGATGCACGACCAGATGATTAAGGATTGAAGGATAGTACGGTCGGTGCTAGGGATTTGTGTAATTGTATCATACCTTGGAAGCATCAGCGTAGAATAATGGAGGGAGGAGCATGGGGCGCATGTAGTAGGTGCTCGTCTTCGTTAAAGCTAACTGCAGCCGCAAGTGGATCTAGGCCGGCCGGTGTGGGTACTCGGCGCAGCGGCCGCCGGGAGCTCGGCCAGCTCCGGATATGGCATGGCGGCGCGTGACGCCGACCTGCCGATTCATGAAGCAGGGGCGGTGCTCTGGGAAGGGCTGCGCGGAGGAAAGCGAGGCCGAGGCGCATTGAGATTGATATGATTGTTTATGAGGGGTGATTTCTGTACATATTTGGAACGTGATATCTTCTGCGACGATTACATACCTTTGATGATCCCATGATTTTTGCTCATCTTAATTACCGGTGCGTGATTGGGGTGCGATTCTGGCCAAGTTGGCGCCCGACTGAAAAGGGGTGCAGGTGGGCGACGGCAAACATCCAAAAAGAACGACGAAAGTAGGGGGGGAAGGGGGAACACGTTCCTTCTTTTTAAGTAGTAGAGATTGGACTGGTGGTGTATATCAGCAAGTTCATGTACATACAATCATATTATCGGAAGACTCTGTGTCTATACGTCGTAGTTATAAATATCACGTATCAATTTTTTCAAATCATATTTGTTGTACTTTTTATTATCTATGTGCTGAGATTGTTTTACTCGCCAGGGGAGAAATTTTTTTTCCGTGTATGGAGCCAGCACGTGGGGCGTCACATAGGACGTTGGAGAGTAGCGGAACACGAGAAGTGGACTTTAGTTGCCACACTGTTGAAAATGAAAATGACGGAAAGTGATGTGCTGGTGTAGTTACTTAAATCCTATTGTATTCTTTATCTAATTGTAAATATTACAGGAGGAGGTTTTCTAGAGCGAGATAGTTTTTCGGCCATAAAGTCTGCCTACGCATTAGAAGCATCGCGTGCAATGTTCGTCGCATCTGGTGGGGCACTATCACGCCATGTAAAAGAGGACGTCGAATTACGGAGCGGGGTTGGAAAGAATGACAATCTTCATGTCAGCACACTATAGAAGAAATGACCATTCTCTTTACTATCACAGGAGGAGACGACTTAATTAAGAGCTTCGATTTGTTATCAATGCAGGCTTTTTTCTTATTTCCTTAACAAAAAAAATTCACAATGAAGTCTCAAACTTTTCAAACAAAAAGCATATGTGCAGAAAGTACTCAAGATCTCTAACTATATCAATATAAACAAGAAATATTTTGAGATCTCCTACCAAATGCCAATCATGTGCCAACTGCGATCACGTACCAAATATCAATCATTTACCAGTATAAATAGGCATTACCTATTATCCTTCTCATTGATCAATCTCCCCGAGTGGCATGAAGGTATGAACTGAGGCCAAACAACACCGCTTGCGCTCCCTCGAATCCTTTCGGAACCCTGGGATCTTCGACGGCACCGTGCCAGCGGTGAACGCTGGCTCGTCCATGCAGGCGTGGGGGAGGACTGGTCCGTGATACGTCTCAAACGTATCTATAATTTCTTATGTTCCATGCTACTTTTATGATGATACTCACATGTTTTATACACATTATATGTCATATTTAGGCATTTTCCGGAACTAACCTATTGACGAGATGCCAAAGGGCCAGTGGCTGTTTTCTGCTGTTTTTGGTTTCAGAAATCCTAGTAAGGAAATATTCTCGGAATCGGACGAAATCAACGCCCAGCATCTTAGAATTCCACGAAGCTTCCAGAACACCCGAGAGCCACCAGAGGAGGGCCACGGGGGCCCACACGTGTGGGCGGCGCGGCCAAGGAGCCGGCGCGCCGCCCTACCGTGTGGTGGCCCCGTCGGCCTTCCGACTCCGCCTCTTCGCCTATATAAAGGTCCCCGACCTAAATCTTCGAGACGGAAAAGCCACGGTACGAGAAACCTTCCAGAGCCGCCGCCATCGCGAAGCCAAGATCGGGGGACAGAAGTCTCTGTTCCGGCACGCCGCCGGGACGGGGAAGTGCCCCCGGAAGGCATCTCCATCAACACCACCGCCATCTTCATCAACGCTGCTGTCTCCCATGAGGAGGGAGTAGTTCTCCATCGAGGCTAAGGGCTGTATCGGTAGCTATGTGGTTAATCTCTCTCCTATGTACTTCAATACAATGATCTCATGAGCTGCCTTACATGATTGAGATTCATATGAGTTTTGTATCACTATTCATCAATGTGTTACTCTAGTGATGTTATTAAAGTACTCTATTCCTCCTCCATGGTGTAACGGTGACAGTGTGTGCATCATGTTGTACTTGGCGTAGGTTATGATTGTAATCTCTTGTAGATTATGAAGTTAATTATTGCTATGATAGTATTGATGTGATCTATTCCTCCTTCATAGTGTGATGGTGACAGTGTGCATGTTATGTTATTACTTGGTGTAATTGCAATGATCTATCATGCACTCTAAGGTTATTTAAATATGAACATCGAATGTTGTGGAGCTTGTTAACTCCGACATTGAGGTGCTCTTGTAGCCCTACACAATTAGTGGTGTTCATCATCCAACAAAAGAGTGTAGAGTGGTTTTATTATGTGATCAATGTTGAGAGTGTCCACTAGTGAAAGTATGATCCCTAGGCCTTGTTTCCAAACATCGAATCTCCGTTTACTTACTGTTCTGTTGCATGTTTACTCGCTGCCATATTTTATTCAGATTGCTATTACCACTCATATACATCCATACCACTTGTATTTCACTATCTCTTCGCCGAATTAGTGCACCTATACATCTGACAAGTGTATTAGGTGTGTTGGGGACACAAGAGACTTCTTGTATCGTGATTGCAGGGTTGCTTGAGAGGGATATCTTTGACCTCTTCCTCCCTGAGTTCGATAAACCTTGGGTGATATACTTAAGGGAAACTTGCTGCTGTTCTACAAACCTCTGCTCTTGGAGGCCCAACACTGTCTACAAGAATAGAAGCACCCGTAGACATCAAGCACTTTTCTGGCGTCGTTGCCGGGGAGGTAAGGTAAAAGGCACTCACACTCCGGTCCCAGGTAACTAAGTTATTTTCTGGTTCCGTTGTAAGTGCTCGAAGCTATTTCCTTTAGATCCTGCAATTGCATCTTTTTGTTTCTTGTTTTACACTAGTTAGGCATAATGGAAAACAATGAGCTTCTTATTCTATTTCCTGAGTTAAGACATGGATTGTTTGATGCGAAAATTAAAAAACCTATGGAATCTTATTTGCATGCTAGTAGCAATGATATTAGTATGAACGCTTTGAACACCATTGTTGCTGATGATATGGAAAATTCTAAGCTTGGGGAAGCTGGTTTTGATGAGCATGATATTTTTAGTCCCCCAAGCATTGAGGAGAAAATTTTCTTTGATGATACTTTGCCTCCTATTTATGATGATTATAATTATAGTGCTCTTTTGGTGACACCTACTATGGAGAGTAAATTTTATTATGATTATAATATGCCTCCTATATTTGATGATGAGAATAATGATGATAGCTACTTTGTTGAATTTGCTCCCACTACAATTAATAAGAATGACTATGATTATGTTGGGAGTAGTAATAATTTTATGCATGAGACTTATGATAAGAATGTTTCATTTGATAGTTATATTGTTGAGTTTGTTCATGATGCTACTGAAAATCATTATGAGAGAGGAAAATATGGTTGTAGAAGTTTTCATGATACTAAAACACCTCTCTATATGCTGAAAATCTTGAAGTTGCGCTTGTCTAGTTTTCCTATGCTTGTTGCATTATGCCTACATGACTTGTTTATTTACAAGATTCCTTTCCATAGGAAGTGGGTTAGGCTTAAATTTGTTTTGAATTTGCTTCTTGATGCTCTCTTTTGCTTCAACTCCTATCTCTTGTGGGTGCATCATTAAAACTGCTGAGCCCATCTTAATGGCTATAAAGAAAGCACTTCTTGGAAGATAACCCATGTGTTTATTTTACTACAGCAATTTTGTTTTATATTTGAGTCTTGGAAGTTGTTACTACTGTAGCAACCTCTCCTTATCTTTATTTTATTGCATTGTTGTGCCAAGTAAAGTCTTTGATAGTAAAGTCAATACTAGATTTGGATTACTGCGCGAAACAGATTTCTTGCTGTCACGAATTTGGGTATGATTCTCTGTAGGTAACTCAGAAAAATCTGCCAATTTACGTGAGTGATCCTCAGATATGTACGCAACTTTCGTTCAATTTGAGCATTTTCATCTGAGAAAGTCTGGTGCCTCTAAAAAATTCGTCTTTATGGACTGTTCTGTTTTGACAGATTCTGTCTTTTATTTCGCATTGCCTCTTTTGCTGTGTTGGATGGATTTCTTTGTTCCATTAACTTTCAGTAGCTTTGTGCAATGTCCAGAAGTGTTAAGAATGATTGTGTCACCTCTTAACATGTGAACTTTTGATTATGCACTAACCCTCTAATGAGTTTGTTTTGAGTTTGGTGTGGAGGAAGTTTTCAAGGGTCAAGAGAGGAGGATGATATACTATGATCAAGAAGAGTGAAAAGTCTAAGCTTGGGGATGCCCCCGTGGTTCATCCCTGCATATTTCAAGAAGACTCAAGCATCTAAGCTTGGGGATGCCCAAGGCATCCCCTTCTTCATCGACAACTTATCAGGTCACCTCTAGTGAAACTATATTTTTATTCCGTCACATCTTATGTGCTTTACTTGGAGCGTCTGTGTGCTTTTATTTTCGTTTGTTATTTTCATTCTCTAAATAAATACATGCTTGTGTGGGAGAGAGACACGCTCCGCTGTTGCATATGAACACATGTGTTCTTAGCTTTACTTTTAATGTTCATGGCGAAGGTTGAAACTGCTTCGTTCATTGTTATATGGTTGGAAACAGAAAATTCTGCATGTGGTAATTGGTATAATGTCTTGAATAATTTGATACTTGGCAATTATTGTGCTCATATAGATCATGTTTAAGCTCTTGCATCATGTACTTTGCACCTATTAATGAAGAACTACATAGAGCTTGTTAAAATTTGGTTTGCATGATTGGTCTCTAGAGTCTAGATATTTTCTCGTTAAGGTGTTTGAACAACAAGGAAGACGATGTAAAGTCTTATAATGCTTACAATATGTTCATATGTGAGTCTTGCTGCACCGTTTTATACTTGAGTTTGCTTCAAACAACCTTGCTAGCCTAGCCTTGTATTGAGAGGAATTCTTCTCGTGCATCCAAATCCTTGAGCCAAAAACTATGCCATTTGTGTCCACCATACCTACCTACCGCATGGTATTTCTCTGCCATTCCAAGCAAATACTTCATGTGCTACCTTTAAACAATTCAAAAGCTATTATCTCTTATTTGTGTCAATGTTTTATAGCTCATGAGGAAGTATGTGGTGTTTATCTTTCAATCTTGTCATTTACTCCTGACAGACTTTCATAATGGACTAGTGGAACATCCGCTTATCCAATAATTTTGCAAAAAGAGCTCACAATGGGGTTCCCAGCCCCAATTAATTAACTTGCACTAATAATTCTCTTCACGTGTTTTGCCCTGATCTATCAGTAAGCAACTTAATTTTGCAAATAGACACTCCTTCATGGTATGTGAATGTTGGAAGGCACCCGAGGATTCGGTTAGCCATGGCTTGTGAAAGCAAAAGGTTGGGAGGAGTGTCATCCATAAATAAAAGTAAAGTACATGTGTAAACAAAAGAGAAGAGGGATGATCTACCTTGCTGGTAGAGATAACGTCCTTCATGGGAGCCGCTCTTGAAAGTTTGGTTGATGAGGTAGTTAGAATGCCCACTACCATTCGTTGACAACAACAAACACCTCTCAAAACTTTATTTGTATGCTCTCTATATGATTTCAAAACTTAAAAAGCTCTAGCACATGATTTAATCCCTGCTTCCCTCTGCGAAGGGCCATTCTTTTACTTTATGTTGAGTTAGTTTACCTATTCTTTCTATCTTAGAAGCAAACACTTGTGTCAACTGTGCATTGATTCTTACATGTTTACCTATTGCAGTTGTTATATTGCTTTATGTTGACAACTATCCATGAGATATACATGTTGCAAGTTGAAAGCAATTGCTGAAACTTAATCATCCTTTGTGTTGCTTCAATGCCTCTACTAAGAATTTATTGCTTTATGAGTAACTCTTATGCAAGTCTTATTGATGCTTGTCTTGAAAGTATTATTCATGAAAAGTCTTTGCTATATGATTCAGTTGTTTACTCATTGTCTTCACCATTGCTTCGAATCACTGCATTCATCTCATATGCTTTACAATAGTATTGATCAAGATTATGATAGCATGTCACTTCAGAAATTATCCTTGTTATCGTTTACCTACTCGAGGGCGAGTACGAACTAAGCTTGGGGATGCTTGATACGTCTCAAACGTATCTATAATTTCTTATGTTCCATGCTACTTTTATGATGATACTCACATATTTTATACGCATTATATGTCATATTTATGCCTTTTCCGGAACTAACCTATTGACGAGTTGCCGAAGGGCCAGTGGCTGTTTTCTGCTGTTTTTGGTTTCAGAAATCCTAGTAAGGAAATATTCTCGAATCGGACGAAATCAACGCCCAGCATCTTAGAATTCCACGAAGCTTCCAGAACACCCAAGAGCCACCAGAGGAGGGCCACAGGGGGCCCACACGTGTGGGCGGCGCGGCCAAGGAGCCAGGCGCGCCGCCCTACTGTGTGGTGGCCCCGTCAGCCTTCCGACTCCGCCTCTTCGCCTATATAAAGGTCCCTGACCTAAATCTTCGAGACGAAAAAGCCACGGTACGAGAAACCTTCCAGAGCCGCCGCCATCGCGAAGCCAAGATCTGGGGGACAGAAGTCTCTGTTCCGGCACGCCGCCGGGACGGGGAAGTGCCCCCCGGAAGGCATCTCCATCAACACCACCGCCATCTTCATCAACGCTGCTGTCTCCCATGAGGAGGGAGTAGTTCTCCATCGAGGCTAAGGGCTGTACCGGTAGCTATGTGGTTAATCTCTCTCCTATGTATTTCAATACAATGATCTCATGAGCTGCCTTACATGATTGAGATTCATATGAGTTTTGTATCACTATTCATCTATGTGTTACTCTAGTGATGTTATTAAAGTACTCTATTCCTCCTCCATGGTGTAACGGTGACAGTGTATGCATCATGTTGTACTTGGCGTAGGTTATGATTGTAATCTTTTGTAGATTATGAAGTTAATTATTGCTATGATAGTATTGATGTGATCTATTCCTCCTTCATAGTGTGATGGTGACAGTGTGCATGTTATGTTATTACTTGGTGTAATTGCAATGATCTATCATGCACTCTAAGGTTATTTAAATATGAACATCGAATGGTGTGGAGCTTGTTAACTCCGGCATTGAGGTGCTCTTGTAGCCCTACGCAATTAGTGGTGTTCATCATCCAACAAAAGAGTGTAGAGTGGTTTTATTATGTGATCAATGTTGAGAGTGTCCACTAGTGAAAGTATGATCCCTAGGCCTTGTTTTCAAACATCGAATCTCCGTTTACTTACTGTTCTGTTGCATGTTTACTCGCTGCCATATTTTATTCAGATTGCTATTACCACTCATATACATCCATACCACTTGTATTTCACTATCTCTTCGCCGAACTAGTGCACCTATACATCTGACAAGTGTATTAGGTGTGTTGGGGACACAAGAGACTTCTTGTATCGTGATTGCAGGGTTGCTTTAGAGGGATATCTTTGACCTCTTCCTCCCTGAGTTCGATAAACCTTGGGTGATCCACTTAAGGGAAACTTGCTGCTGTTCTACAAACCTCTGCTCTTGGAGGCCCAACACTGTCTACAAGAATAGAAGCACCCGTAGACATCAGTCCGTCACGGGCGCGAGGGAGCCGGGGGCGGGGGTTGTTGATGGAAGAGACAGAAAACTCATCAAGTTTTACACTACCAAATGAGGCGATTGACATTTTTTGTACGCATGTTCCCATAGGATAATCTTTAGAATTTATTTTGATAAATGTTGTGTTTTTTAAGGTCATGGACAACGTAGAGATGGATTTTATTGATCTTTCAAAAGAAGGCACCACATGCACTTTTGGTGCGCTTGCTCAAGTACAATAAAAATGAAGCGGAAGAAAATATTCCTAGCATTCTACGACAATATCTAAGGAGCATCGAGGAGTAGATAATTTTAATGTAAACATTTAGTCAAGTGCTTATTTATTTTTTATAAATGATGTTAATTATTACAACGTTTGTCAAAATATAATTTAGGCGGATAGGATCTTATGAGTTTATATAGAATATCGTGTGACTTGTGATTGTCTTTTTGATCCACATATTTTTTTACATATATTCTATTGTCATATATTATGAGAAAATATACAAGCTGTAGGAATGCATGAGCATTCAAATATTTTGTACTATCATTCTTTTGAATTTTCATATGTGAGTTGTGAATTATATATGTGCATTAAGAAATAAAATTTGAGGATCCGTGGTAACGCACGGACATTTGTACTAGTATATATATATATATATATATATATATATATATATATATATATATAATTGAATAGTTTTTTTGTACTCCTATATATATATATACTAGGACAATGCCCGCGCGTTGCTGCGGAAAAGCAAAATATTTTGACTTCAAAATAAAAAAATTAAAATTTTCTAGCAATATAGGAGAATAAGGTAAATTTTTACAGTTCTACCAAATAAGAAGGTTTGTAAGATGGCTGCAGACAAAAAAACTGAAATCCTCCCCTTCCTTGACGCTAAAGCTTTCTGAGTGGCAGCACAATCGGCACGTGCGTCACCGCGACACTACGCACAACGCTGGTCGCGTGACGATCTACATTTCTTCTAGTCACCTTCTGCTAGTAGTTTTCATATCGCAGTCATCATAAATAATTGAAGTGCTAGAAATACCAAATTCAGCAAAATTGTCTTTGCATCAGAGAATAAAATAATTCATCGGGTGTTTGAAAGCTAGTACCTGGCAGTGGCTTTACCTGCAAGGTGTTTATTTAATTCCATATCAAGCACTTAGCACGAGCTCGATTTGTTGAGTTTATTCAATCATAGAATACATATGGACACATATTCCAGAGCCTAGCAAAACTGGATGGAAATCCATTGATCATAGAGAATTTGCTGAGATTTGCAATGGGTTTGTTTTATATCAGTTAATTAATCATCTTAGGTTCCACTTCCGGCTTTATTTTATATCATTTGTTTGAAATATGATAGGTCCGTTTCAAAATTAATACCCTTTCTCCCGCGAGAAACTCACTACTTACTTTCCAAAAATAATTGCTTAATAATATAGACGGTGTATTGTGATAGAGGAAGCATATGCACCCAGGAGCCGAATTGAATTTCCAGAGTATGTATGGAAACATATTTGGTCGTAGCATCCTTGTATATTTAGTAACAAGGAATTGAAAACAAAAAAAGCTGACGTATTGTATTGGTGTGCACTACACGACTGTCACATATACACGAACCATTCCTTAGAAAATAAACCTAAGTAAACAAAACAATCATACACACCTACCTTCTATGAACCATGACAATTTTGTCTAGTCGTTGATCTACAAAAGAGAATTGATATTCTCTCTATCACAAATTCTAATCTATTGCTTTCACCTTGGAAAACAAACCTAAGTATTAAGTGTAGCTTTTTACCAAAACAATCATACACACCTACCTTCTCTAAACCATGACATGGATTTTTGTCTAATCGTTGATTTACAAAAGAGAATTGATATTCTCCCAAATTCTGGGATATTGCTTTCACTTGTTTGAACCGTTGCACAGATTCTGAATACTGCACAAATTATTCCCAATTTCTATTAGGTGCCGGGTCACCGTGTTGTCTTCCGTGGTGCTCACCTGTCTCTGTCGTCGGATGGCGATCGTACGATCCTAGCGAAGCGGTGCAACAGTCATCCCCAATCCACCGAAACCGCACGTGGCTCCCTCAGGTCCACGCAGTCATCTCCTTATCCTCACTCACCACAAATCAGACGCCATGAACCGCGAGAGAAATCCCCCAGCCCCTCACCGCGTCTGTCCCTTCCCCGTCGACTTCCTCGCCTCTGCCTCCGTCCGAGAGCGTTCCCCAAGGACCAGCGCGCCTGCGTCCGCCCCAGACCAAGGTAGCGGGCGGCCGGCGGCGTCGAAGGATGCAGTGTCGCCGGTCTGGATGCGGCCGGGGAGATGCGGAGGTGCGGGCGGCCGGAGGCGGGGAGATGCGTAGGTGCGGTCGGCCGGAGGCGGAGAGATGCGGCGGCGGGGCGGAACCATGGGCGGTGGCGGGCTGGTGCGGCCGGAGGCAGGGAGATGGGGAGGTGCGGTCGGCGGGCGGTGGCGCGTTGGATGCGGCCGGAGGCGGGGGATGCGGAGGTGCGGGCGGCATCGGAAGATGCGGCGGCGCCCCCATGACCGCCCCGCGCCACCTCCACGCGCGCCGGGAAGGCCTCATGTGGTGCCGCCGGAAGGACCTCGCCCCTACGGCGAGCGGCTGGGCCCTCTCTCCCATGGTCCAGCGCGCCGCTCCTCCCTGGATTCCCGAGTTATACATCCAGAAATATCCAAGGATGTAAAAAAAGTTGGCTCCCCCTTTGTTCTGGTTGTAATTTTTTTGGAGCTGGATGTTTTTTTCGATCTTTTTGTACATCCCCGAATGATGGCAGTGGTGGTTCTGGTATTTCTTTGATGTATTTTTTCCCTTTTTCTTTCATCCATAGTTGCTATTTTTTTCGATCTTTTTGTACATCCCCGAATGATGGCAGTGGTGGATCTGGTATTTCTTTGATGTATTTTTTTCCTTTTTCTTTCATCCATAGTTGCTATTTTTACATCCTCAATTTTTGGAATCACAAACTAGCCGGTATGAGATGTTCTTGAGGATGTTTTTTTTTTTGCAACAATTGGATAAAGGTTGTGGCTTAGGTGCATATGGATGTATTTTTTTCCCATTTTCTACATCCCAAATCTTCGAAACAGAGCAAGGCTGTAAAACAGTGTATGTTTTTTTATCCCAGTATTAGTGGTTTAGATGTAAATTTTTCGTTTTTCTACATCCGCCGCTACCTTTTACCTATCAATTTTGGAAGAGGTATTTTTTGTGGTATGTATTTTTTGTTGATGAATTTTTACGCTATGAAACACATTTTATTCTTTACAGACACATATCGTGACCTTGTTTGCGTTCAATGTTGACGAAAGGAGGACGGGAGGACTAGAGTTATTTTTTTAAAATGCGTGGGGACTGTTGCATGTGACTAGTTCTATTTTTATGTTAAACGTCGCTTTCCAACATGAGACCACGGGCACGTCGCTCTCTGCGTTTCGGGCGGTAAGAGGAGAGACTTTGCTACTTTTGGAACGCGGGGGCTGTTGGACTAATTTATTTCCTAATTTGGGTGGGTCACCCCCTAAGACTAAACAGTGCTATAGCACTGTGTAGCAGCGTTATTTGGAAGGACTGCCAATACAATAGCAAATACCCAATTGCTAAAAAATGCTCGGAGGCTGGTTTGCTCGGTTGAGCACTCGAATCCTGGCCGTTTGATTGGGTTGGATCACGACCACGTCCTGCATCTGTTCCGACAAATTTCCACCTGAGCGACCCACTTCTCCTTCCTCCCGTTCCCCATTCCCCTTCGATGACCGGCCTAGGGCTGCAGCCGGCGGGATGCTGCTACGCCGCCCGCGTTCGCAACCGGTCGGCTCCTCTTCTTCCTCAATCCGACCCATCTGCTCTCCTCCCTCGCACGCCCATCGTCTCACTGCCCCCACCCGTAGGGCACCCTCCGCCCCATCGCCCCTTTGCCCTCCGACGGCGAGGACTCGGGCGCCGTCGGGGACGCCGCATCCTCTCGGAGGAGCCGCAGCCAGAAGAAGCGGGAGGCCAGCCGCGTCTGCAGTGGGGCATGGATCTGGTTCCATGGCTGTCGCTCCCCTAGTTTCTGTCGATGTTCCCCTTATCGCCTAGGCTTCCGCCGTTGCGCCCTCGAGCTTCCAGCGGCGACGCCCCCTTATGCTCCCATGAGCGCCGTCCATGTAATGGCGGCTCTGGCGGAGGCAACGACGCCTAGCACAGGAGCCAATTGAATCGGAACATCACTAGTCAACAACCATCTTCAGGTAAGTTACTGCAATACCAAGGAACCGTTCTTCGTTCTTGTTCCTGGTGCCTGAATCAAGAGTTGTAGTCAATTTAACAGTATACAGTGTCAAGAAAAATCACTCATTCGTGTTGTTTATGTTTCCATTTGCATGATTCAATCTTAGTACTAGTATATTTCAAAGTAATGCATAGGTTCTGCAGAACGGTTGTTGTTATTGTAGCCGGTTGGATTCAACAATTTGAATTTTCTTTCTTGTCCAGGCTCGGCTGAAGGCAATCAGGGATGGCTTTTACAAGGTACATGCCTAATGCTGGGACTATACGCTGAGGAAGGCTATCTGCGACAAACTTCAAGGTGTGTTCGCGCGTGCAGATGAATTTCTCGTTTGCAGAATATTCAGATTGGATAAGTAATCAAACTGACTTGCTCAATGTTTGGTTATTGATATGCAGAGGAGAATGACCAGATCATGTGTTGGTGCGTCACAGAGCTAAGTGGTGCATTAAAGAAACTTTTCTTTCTGTTTGCTCACCTGGTGATGAGGTAAAGTTATGATCTATTTATACCGCAATTTTCAGGAGAAGTATGTTTTGTACTTGCTTACGTTGATTTGATATATCCATGAAAGTAGCAGCACCAAATGCTTGACTTTTTGTTTTGAATTGCAAATATTTAAAGCTTAATCTGGAGCAAACAAGCCTCGTAGTTATAGCATCTTATTATTCTTAGCACTGCAATGGCCTCTAGAATCTGGCGCTGCTAAGTTCATTCATGGAAGCTAATTAATCGGACGAGGTGTAGATAGATTCTTTCCTGAATGTGTGCGCAATGCACCTAACTGCACATCCATGCTGGTTATGCTCGTCCAGATTCTGCTTCTCAACTTAATTGATCATGTATGCAATGTTTGTTCCCACTTGCATGGAGCAAGAAAAGGATCAGCCACCGGGTATCGATACAACACGTATATATACTCGATCAATTGTCTCCAATTTATCATGATAGTTAGGTTGGTTTCAGCATAGACTAGTTTGTTTTTGTCAAAGTAATCAAGTTTCTTTGTAGATTTTATTTAAGTTCATTTTTACATATAATTAAGTTTTCTTGCCACTTAAATTGCTTCAACCATTTTAGCTAAGCTAGTTACATAGCCGTTAGGATATGTTCTTTGCAGACTAGTTATATAATTAAGATACTGTATGTCATCGTAGTTAAATTGATTTCAATATAGATAATTTGTTTTTTCAGCATAGACAAGTTGTTTTTGTCTACATAACAAAGTGCCTTTTTGGAGTGTGTTTCTAGGATTATTTTGGTATAGAAATGAATTGTTTTGTCTCCATAGCTAAATTAGTACTAACTAAGTTTATTTACATAGTTTTGGGGGGTTTCAGTGTTACAAGCTTAGTTTTTGTGGTCTGAGGCATAATTAAGGTTTTGTTTTTGTTATCGTAGTTAAGTTATTTTTAGCATACAATTAAATTGTTTTGCAGCTAATACGTGTTGTCTTTATCTACAAAATCGTGTATTTTGCATTCATCTTTACATACAACTAAGTTGTTTTGTTTCCATAGGTAAACTGATGACACCATCTTAAATAAGTTGGTTTCATAGCTTGTCTTTAAGGGTTAGTTTTAGACCCTGATTTTTCGTGGGGTGTGGGGGCCTAATATAAGGTGATGTTGATTGTCATATTTAATTAAGTTATTTTTTAGGTTACAGTTAAGTTCGTTTTGCACATAATTAAATTGTTTTATCAACATGCCTAAGTTGTTACCGTTATTTAACTAAGTTGTATTTTTTACCTAACCAAGTTGTACAAGCAATGTCCGAAGTTGCATAGTGATTTAATTAGGTTTCTCTTATCAATATGCTTTAGTTGTTTCCATCATCTAACTAAGTTGTATTTTAGTTGTACAAGAAATGTCGTAAGTTGCATAGTGATTTAGTAAAGTTGCTTCATCAACATGCTTTAGTTGTTTCCATCATCTAACTAAGATGTGTTTTATTACCTACAAGTTGGTGTATATGCAATGTCGTAAGTTGCATAGTAGATTTAATTAAGTTGATTTTATCAACATGCTTAACTTGTTTCCGTCTTATAACTAAGTTGTATTTCATCACCTAATCAATTTGTTGTACAATCAATGTTCTAAGTTGCATAGCGATTTACTAAAGTTGCTTGATCAACATGCTTAGTTGTTTCCATCTTCTAACTAAGTTGTATTTTATCACCTAACCAGTTGTACAAGCAATGTTCTAAGTTGCTTCATCAACGTGCTTTAGTTGTTTCCATCATCTAACTAAGATGTGTTTTATTACCTATCCAAGTTGGTGTATATGCAATGGCGTAAGTTGCATAGTAGATTTAATTAAGTTGCTTTTGTCAGCATGCTTAACTTGTTTTTGTCATTTAACTAAGATGTATTTCATCACCTAATCAATTTGTTGTACAAGCAATGTCCTAAGTTGCATAGTGATTTAATAAAGTTGCTTTATGAACATGCTTAGTTGTTTCCGTCAGCTAACTAAGTTGTGTTTTAATATTTAACCTTGGTGTACAAGCAATGTTTTAAGTTGCATAGTGACTTAATTAAGCACATATAGCGTTACTAGGCATAATCATGCATGCCTTCGCGCCAATGGATATTGCTAAATCAAACCAACTCACGGCCACCCACTCATCTTCTTAACATTTGTTACATGTTGAATGAAATGCTGATATTTCTTGATAGCAAATTGGACGTTTTGTCTGAAAGTAGGTGCACTTGGACATCTAAAATTCTTGTGAAGTATTAGTAGTACCACATAAAAAATTCCCTCAACATCCCGAGAGTTCTCTAATTTTGGTGCTGACTTGCATACTAGGTGTTGTTTAAGTTGATGCACACTGCGCCTCTCAAAGATATGAATGTTCTTTTGCTAAGTTGCTTTTCTTCGTTAATTACACATTCATATTTTCCCAACATCACAACCAGCATGCTTCGATCCTCAGTTTCTGTTGCACCTCACGTCATGATCGTACATGATTGCACACCTAAATATGATCATCTTTAAATATTCATGTTGCTAGACTAATGAGCAACTTATGAAACTTATGTAGCGAAGTTAGCAAACCTACTTGGTTTTGGGCCGTGGTAGGCAGCGACTTCATACAAGAAAAAAAACAACTTTTAGTGCCAAATAAAAGTAGAACTGTACTAAATTTTGCCCAGGTTCTAGAACGCAACAAATATAGAGGCAATCGACAAGCAATATTATTTCTATGCATAAAGAAACTTTTGCTTTCTTAGTAGTACTCAGGATTCTTAGTTTGCTTTCTTGCAGGATGGTGGCAACTGGAGCGAAGAAAAAAGACATCAAATTGTGGAAGTACGTATAATATGGAGCAAACACCAGGATGTCCTTTGTGAAGGTGGCATTTAGATTGCCTATTGTTGTATTCACCTAATTATTGCGTCTATGGTGTCCTTAAAGAAAATCAGGAAACATAAGTATTGAAAGTCTTATAATGATCCAGGCAGCACTCATCAAGAGATAGCAGTTTGTTATTTTTGGGATTCATCTTGTTTTTCTGCTTTTTTTTGGAGGTTGTTTTGGCGTTGGGACCAGTATTTTGTACGGTACTGGCATAGGGCATAGGGATCAGGCCTGGAGGCACGCAGCTTTTGACGCACAGTGTGCGTGGTCGCTATCTCGTGCAGTGGACTCCGGTTCGGATGCTGGTATGCTCGGTTGAGCACTCGATTCCTAGGTCATGATGGCTTTCCTTAAATAGAGTCACGCGGAATTAGACTTTCCATTTTTAGGTGAGGGCTGGGTTGGACTAACTAGCATCCGAGTGCTCCATAGCCGTGTCCTAGCAAATATTAGCACAAAGCACCCCGTCGACACGGGCTCCATCTCGCAGATCCGTCGTTCGTCGGTCTAGTGGATCGATGGATTTCCTTGTGGGCAGAATTTAAGGACGATGGCTTCCTTTCCTTTCCTTTCCCTTTCTTCGTTGTTTTTTTTTATTTGATCTGAGCATCGCTAATCCCTCTCACTCGCCGTCCTACATCGGCTTGTTGATATACAGAAAATCTAGGTATATAAACTGGTGAGACTGCGCACATGCTTATAGCAAAACGAGGTGGGACTAATAAAACGAGCTGGGAGTATATTTTTGTACAAGCGACGACAGTTCTAGGCTTCGATCTATGGACGAACGAAGCTAAAAGTAGGAACCGTTTTTTCATTAACCGGTGGCAATGGATGTAATTTCCATTCAAAATTAGTGGCAATATAAAAACGGACGAAAATTTGAGGGAGAAACCTTACTTTCTTTATTAGTAGGTAAAGATTATATAGGTATAGATATAGATAGAAACTATTTTATTTCTCTCTCATATGGTTTATATAATAAACTTCCTCCCATTTTCGTATTTCATTTATAAACTAAAATCAAAATATTTGTAAATCTTTAAATTGTTTTGAAAATTGTTTTTGCCAAAGTTTCCCTCCATTCTTTCACTCTTACATTCTCATCTTTCTTCCTTGTTTCTTGTATCTTTATCTACCTTGTTATCTGTTTGCAATTTGCAAATTCCTAATATTTGCAAAGGGCCACGTTTATTCTTTTCAAGCACAACCATTATCTTGTCCTATTCCTTTCACGGTAAGCCATCAGCAGCCCAGTGCAAAACATCTATTTTTCAGCCCATATCAACCGAAGCCTCCACGTCGCTTTCTTCCTCGTACGGCTGCCCATCGGAGCACTCCACATCGCCAGTGCATAGATGCGACGGCCAGTGATCCACCTCTTCCTCTATAAAACGCCTAGGCGTCTGTCCCATCCCAAACCTAGCTCCATCCCTCTCCCTAGCCACCGCCACTCTCTCTTCTCCCTCGTGATCCATCCTCCTCCCGACGGAAACCACAAGCAGCAGCTTTTTTTCAGACGCCAACCTCCCTGCTCTCTCTTCATGGACGTCTTCAAGACAGCGTCGTGCTGCTCCATATCAGGCCGCTGACCTTTCTGTCTCTGCTCCTCTCCGACACCCTGCCGGCGACGCCGCGCGTCCCCGCCTCCACCAAGATCGCCAAGCTGGCAGCAGCCTCCTGAAGCAGATATGATCGACCTCCAAGATCGCCCGGCGTTCGTCGTCCTCGTCGTCTAAAACACCGTCGGCATCCGCTCGACCAAGACCTGCCCCGCGCTGCTGTTCTTCTCCTTCAGCACAACATGCAGCATCGCAAGCACGCCATGGCCTCCAGCGTGTTCGTCCTCGTCTACCTCACGGAGATCGATCCGCCAAGAACTGCACGCGCCCATCTACTTCTGCTTCGTCTACCCGGCCTCCCCTTCGTCCTCGACGCCGGCCACCTTCTCCGCCGCATCCTTCTCGTCACCAAGCAATCCAGGGTGAGCAGCATCCCCTCTCCTCTCCCTTGCATGCCATGCATCGCTGATTCGAGGAAGAGATCGAAGGAGACGAGATCAGAAACGAAAACGAAAACAGAAAAAGGTGCAGTTTTTATCTGTTTCACGGTCTCGACTTTCGGCGTAGATCCTCGCCGGCACAGTTCGATTCAGCATTAGTTTCTGGTACCATTAGAAGCAAGGTTTCACCCTCTTTCTAGAAAACCTTGAATCACCCAAAACGGAGCAACACACACGACTCCACCTTCATTCAAAGTCGGCTCCAGAAAACAGTTTCTGTTTTCAGTTTTCAGTTTCAGATTTGCTGTTTCGTCGGCCCAACTTCCGGCGAGCTTCTCCGGCGATACCGTGCACCGTTTCCACCCATTCCGGTCTCTTTCAAATCTTGGCACATCCATCTTGCTAAGCCTCCTTTGTTTCACTCAAATAGGTGCACAGAATCGTCGCGGCAAACGCTTTAAAAACTGTACACTTTCGCTATCTACAGGAACTCGCTGCTGTCAAAATTCAGTTCGTAGTGTCACTTTCTTCAGCTAAAATTCAGCGATGCTTCACTTGGCCTGTTCCCTGTATTTTTACAAAATCGACTCTATAGCACATTGGTTCCGTCTCTGCTCCTCACAAGTGGAGACCCAAGTTGCCACTTAAGGTTTCCCCGCTCCGTTTAATCTTAAAGTAGCGCAACCCTGCCATGATATGCCATGCTAATAAACACTTAACTTTGACGGTAGGAAATGCAACTCCAACTCTAATTTGATTGTCCGGCGTTCCGACTCCGATTAATATGGATAAGTTGCATCGCATCATCGCTGCCATGTCATGCACATCATGTTGATCATGCTGGTTCTTCTTCCGTAGTAGTAAGTTTGCATCCGTTTCTTGTTCCAGCATTTGCTTCTTCCCGGATAGGATCACGAAGTGGTGTTGTGAGATACGACAAGTTCTTCTGCAGCTTTTCACAGGCGAGCCCTCTCTCTTCACCTATTTTACATTTTGCTATCCCTCTCACTGTTATCCTGATGTTGCGATTCTTTATCGAGTCACGTGTCCTATTTCACTTGTTTACCATAATAATCCTATATGTAACATTCCTTACCCATAGCCGTAGCTTGATGTTTGAGCCTTGCGAGTCGTAGGCGTGTTTAGGCTCTGTTGTTTATCTCGATCTGTTATCGGGATATGTTGGGTTATTGGGAGGTTATCACATGCTATAGCAGTTGTTGGAGATACACATGCTTTATGATGACGCGTAAAGCACACGCCCGTTGGGAACCCCAAGTGGAAGGTGTGATGCGTACAGCAGCAAGTTTCCCTCAGTAAGAAACCAAGGTTTATCGAACCAGTAGGAGTCAAGGGCCACATGAAGATCGTTGGTGACGGAGTGTAGTGCGGCGCAACACCAGGGATTCCTGCGCCAACGTGGAACCTGCACAACACAATCAAAATACTTTGTCCCAACGTAACAGTGAGGTTGTCAATCTCACCGGCTTGTTGTAAACAAAGGATTAAATGTATAGTGTGGAAGATGATGTTTGTTTGCGAAGAACAGTAGAGAACAATGATTGCAGTAGATTGTATTCAGATGTAAAAGAACGGACCGGGTCCACAGTTCACTAGTGGTGTCTCTCCCATAAGATAAATAGCATGTTGGGTGAACAAATTACAGTTGGGCAATTGACAAATAGAGATGCATACATATCATGATGATTACTATGAGATTTAATCAGGGCATTACGACAAAGTACATAGACCGCTATCCAGCATGCATCTATGCCTAGTCCACCTTCGGGTTAGCATCCGCACCCCTTCCAGTATTAAGTTGCAAACAACAGACAATTGCATTAAGTATGGTGCGTAATGTAATCAACACAAATATCCTTAGACAAAGCATTGATGTTTTATCCCTAGCGGCAACAAAGCACATCCACAACCTTGGAACTTTCTCGTCACCGTCCCGCATTCAATGGAGGCATGAACCCACTATCGAGCATAAATACTCCCTCTTGGAGTCACAAGTATCAACTTGGCCGAGCCTCTCCTAGCAACGGAGAGCATGCAAGAACATAAACAACACATATATGATAGATTGATAATCAACTTGACATAGTATTCAATATTCATCGGATCCCAACAAACACAACATGTAGCATTACAAATAGATGATCTTGATCATGATAGGAAGCTCACAAGATCTAACATGATAGCACAATGAGGAGAAGACAACCATCTAGCTACTGCTATGGACCCATAGTCCATGGATGAACTACTCACACATCAATCCGGAGGCGGGCATGGTGATGTAGAGCCCTCCGGTGATGATTCCCCTCTCCGGCAGGGTGCCGGAGGCGATCTCCTGAATCCCCGAGATGGGATTGGCGGCGGCGGCGTCTCTGGAAGTATTTCCGTATCGTGGCTCTCGGTAATAGGGTTTTCGCGACGGAGAGTTTAAGTAGGCGGAAGGGCAGGGTCGGTGGAGGCACGAGGGCCCCACACCATAGGCCGGCGCGGGCCCCTCCTTGGCCGCGCCGCCCTATGGTTACGGCCCCTCGTGGCCCCACTTCGTATGCTCTTCGGTCTTCTGGAAGCTCCGTGGAAAAATAAGACCCTGGGCGTTGATTTCGTCCAATTCCGAAAATATTTCCTTTGTAGGATTTCTGAAACCAAAAACAGCAGAAAACAGCAACTAGCGCTTCGACATCTCGTTAATAGGTTAGTGCCGAAAAATGCATAATAATTATGTAAAGTGTGTATAAAACATGTGAGTATTGTCATAAAAGTAGCATGGAACATAAGAAATTATAGATACGTTTGAGACGTATCAAGCATCCCCAAGCTTAGTTCCTACTCGCCCTCGAGTAGGTAAACGATAACAAGGATAATTTCGAAGTGACATGCTATCATAATCTTGATCAATACTATTGTAAAGCATATGAAGTGAATGAAGTGATTCGAAGCAATGGTAAAGACAATGATTAAACAACTCGAATCATATAACAAAGACTTTTCATGAATAGTACTTTCAAGACAAGCATCAATAAGACTTGCATAGGAGTTAACTCACAAAGCAATAAATTCTTAGTAGAAAGTTTTGAAGCAACACAAAGGAAGATATAAGTTTCAGCGGTTGCTTTCAACTTCAACATGTATATCTCATGGATAATTGTCAACACAAAGTAATATGATGAATGCAAATAAGAAGGTATGTAGGAATCAATGCACACAGTTGACACAAGTGTTTGCTTCTAAGATAGAAAGAAGTGGGTAAACTGACTCAACATAAAGTAAAAGAATGGCCCTTCGCAGAGGGAAGCATGGATTACTATTTTTGTGCTAGAGCTTTTATTTTGAAAACATAGAAACAATTTTGTCAACGGTAGTAATAATTCATATGTGTTATGCATAAGACATCCTATAAGTTGCAAGCCTCATGCATAGAATACCAATAGTGCTCGCACCTTGTCCTAATTAGCTTGGATTTACATGGATTATCATTGCATAACATATGTTTCAACTCCGGCTGCGCATTCGGTTAATATGGTTTATTCGGTTCGGTTTATTCGGTTATACGGTAAATACGATTTCATAACTTCGGTTAATACGGTTACGTATAAAAATATGATTCGGTTTCGGTAATAACCATTAAATTTCGGTTCGGTTTCGGTAATAACCAAACTAACCAAAGTTGACGCGAATTTTAGATTGAAAAGTAACTTTTATAGCCACATATTTTTATTTCTATATTTTTTGTATGATTGTACTAAAGATTTTGCTAGAGAGCAAAATAAAAAAGAAAGAAATTCGAACATAGCATGCTATAGCATATCTGGAGAGCCGACGCTATGCTATTTCGGCGCTATAGCGGGCTATTCGCGTTAATAGCACGCTATAAGATGCTAATAGCGTATTTTTAGACCCACGCTATTTTATTATAGCGCGCTATTTTTTTCCTTGATTTTGTATGGCCGTATGAAAGATTTTGCCAAAGAGGGAAACAAAAAAAAAACTAGACCATCTAACATATGCGACCATTTGAGGAATCGAACTAGCAACCAATGGTTACCAGGCGGACAACCAGAAGGACATGACCACCACAGAGAACCAGCATACGTGTAAAATTAACAGTTTAAGTGCTATATTAAGGCTACGCGCGAGCTGGGCTAGCCAGATTTTATGTTGCGCTGTGTGTTCGGTTTCTTTCGGTTTAACCACAGTTTTTTGGTTAAAAACCAAATTAACCAAAATTCTTTCGGTTTGATGTTTTACTAACTGAAACCTAACCATAAAACCATAAAAACTGAAAATTGGTTTCGGTTCGGTTTTCGGTTTCAGTTCGGTTATGCACAGCCGGAGTTTCAACCGAGTTTCACAAAGGGGTGCCTCTATGCCGCCTGTACAAAGTTCCAAGGAGAAAGATCGCATTTGATTTCTCGTTTTTGATAGATCTCAACTAAGGACATCCATACCGGGACAACATAGAAAACAGATAATGGACTCCTCTTTAATGCATAAGCATTCAACAACAGATAATACTCTCGTAAGAGATTGAGGATTAATGTCCAAACTGAAACTTCCACCATGATTCATGGCCTTAGTTAGCGGCCCAATGTTCTTCTCTAACAATATGCATACTCAAACCATTTGATCATGATAAATCACCCTTACTTCAGACAAGACGAACATGCATAGCAACTCACATGATATTCAACAAAGGTGTAATAGTTGATGGCGTCCCCGTAAACATGGTTACCGCTCAACAAGCAACTTATAAGAAATAAGATACATAAGCTACATATTCTTTACCACAATAGTTTTTAAAGCTATTTTCCCATGAGCTATATATTGCAAAGACAAGGAATGAAATTTTAAAGATAGCACGCAAGCAATTTACTTTGGAATGGCAGAGAAATACCACATAGTAGGTAGGTATGGTGGATGCACGAGAAGAATTCCCTCTCGGTACAAGGCTTTGGCTAGCAAGGTTGTTTGAAGCAAACACAAGTATGAACCGGTACAGCAAAACTTACATAAGAACATATTGCAAGCATTATAAGACTCTACACTCGTCTTCCTTGTTGTTCAAACACTTCACCAGAAAATATCTAGACTTAAGAGAGACCAATCATGCAAACCAAATTTTAACAAGCTCTATGGTAGTTCTTCATTAATAGGTGCAAAGTACATGATGCAAGAGCTTAAACATGATCTATTGAGCAAAACAATTGCCAAGTATCAAATTATTCAAGACCATATACCAATTACCACATGAAGCATTTTCTGTTTCCAACCATGTAAAAATGAACGAAGCAGTTTCAACCTTCGCCATGAACATTAAAAGTAAAGCTAAGAACACCTGTGTTCATATGCAACAACGGAGCGTGTCTCTCTCCCAAACAAAGAATGCTAGGATCCGATTTTATTCAAACAAAAACAAAAATAAAAACATACAGACGTTCCAAGTAAAGCACATAAGATGTGACCGAATAAAAATATAGTTTCACTAGAGGTGACCTGATAAGTTGTCAATGAAGAAGGGGATGCCTTGGGCATTGATAACCCACAAGTATAGGGGATCGCAACAGTCTTCGAGGGAAGTAAAACCCAATTTATTGATTCGACACAAGGGGAGGTAAAGAATACTTATAAGCCTTAACAACTGAGTTGTCAATTCAGCTGCACTTGGAAAAGCACTAATAACAGGGGTGATGTGAAAGCAGCAGTAGTATGAGAGCAATAGTAACAGTAACACAGCAGCAGTAGCAATAACACAGGAGCAATGGCACCGGAAAATAGTTGATACTACTTCCAGTGACATGTAGAACGAGTATATGATGATGAGAGATGGACCGGGGTTCCCAGCTATCTACACTAGTGGTAACTCTCCAATAACAAGTGTTGGGTGAACAAATTACAGTTGGGCAATTGATAAGATTGAAATAGCATTAAGACAGAATATCAAGATCATTAATCATGTAGGCATGTTTTCCATATATAGTCGTACGTGCTCGCAATGAGAAACTTGCACAACATCTTTTGTCCTACCAGCCGGTGGCAGCCGGGCCTCAAGGGAATCTACTCGGATATTAAGGTACTCCTTTTAATAGAGTACCGGAGCAAAGCATTAACACTTGGTGAAAACATGTGATCCTCACATCACCGCCACCCCTCCGGTTGTCCCGATTTTTGTCACTTCGGGGCCTTTGGTTCCGGACGGTGACATGTGCATACAACTTGTAGATACAATCTAAGCAATAATTATAGAGCTTAAATCTAAGATCATGCCACTCGGGCCCTAGTGACAAGCATTAAGCATAACAAGATTGCAGCAACAATAACTTCATAAACTTTGTAGATAGACAATCATAACGTAACAATCCATCGGATCCCAACAAACACAACACCGATTACATCAGATGGATCTCAATCATGTAAGGCAGCTCATGAGATCATTGTATTGAAGTACATGGGATAGAGAGTACCAACTAGCTATCGCTAGAACCCGTAGTCCATGGGGGAACTACTCACGGAGCATGATGGAGGCGATGGCGTTGATGGAGATGGCTTCCGGGGCACTTCCCCGTCCCGGCAGGTGCCGGAACAGAGACTTCTGTCCCCCGAAACGGAGTTTCGCGATGGTGGCGGCGCCCCTGGAGTCTTTCTGGAGTTTCGTCAATTGGTGTCGCGTTTTTAGGTCGACAGGGCTTATATAGGCGAAGAGACGGAGTCGGAGGGGCCACGGGGCCTCCTCCCCATAGGCCGGCGCGGCCAGGGTGGAGCCCGCGCGGCCCTGTCGTGTGCGGCCCCCCTGGCTCGCCTCCGACTCTCCTTTGGTGTTCTGGGGCCTTCCGGGAAAAATAAGATGTTTGGCGTTGATTTCGTCCAATTCCGAGAATATTGCCCGAACAGCCTTTCTGGAACCAAAAACAGCAGAAAACAGGAACTGGCACTTCGGCATCTCGTTAATAGGTTAGTTCTGGAAAATGCATAAAAACATTATAAAGTGCAAGCAAAACATGTAAGTATTGTCATAAAACAAGCATGGAACATCAGAAATTATAGGTACGTTGGAGACGTATCAGCATCCCCAAGCTTAGTTCCTGCTCGTCCTCGAGTAGGTAAACGATAAAAAGAATAATTTCTGTAGTGACATGCTACTTACATAACCTTGATCATACTATTACAAAGCACATGAGATGAATGAAGTGACTCAAGGCAATAATCTATATTTGCTAATAAATAGATAACATATAGCAAAACTTTTCATGAAGAGTACTTTCAAGACAAGCATCAAAAGTCTTGCACAAGAGTTAACTCATAAAGCAATAGATTCAAAGTAAAGGCATCGAAGCAACACAAAGGAAGATTTAAGTTTCAGCAGTTGCTTTCAACTTTCAACATGCATATCTCATGGATAATTGTCAACATAAAGTAATATAATAAGTGCAAATAAGCAAGTATGTAAGAATCAATGCACAGGTTACACAAGTGTTTGCTTCTAAGATGGAAGGAAGTAGGTAAACTGACTCAACATAAAGTAAAAGAATGGCCCTTCACAGAGGGAAGCATTGATTGCTATATTTGTGCTAGAGCTTTGGTTTTGAAAACATAAAGAGAGCATAAAAGTAAAGTTTTGAGAGGTGTTTGTTGTTGTCAACGAATGGTAGTGGGCACTCTAACCCCCTTGCCAAACGAGACTTTCAAAGAGCGGCTCCCATGAAGGACGTTATCTCTACCGAGCAAGGTAGATCATCCCTCTTCTCTTTTGTTTACACATGTACTTTAGTTTTAGTTTTATGGTTGACACTCCTCCCAACCTTTTGCTTACACAAGCCATGGCTAACCGAATCCTCGGGTGCCTTCCAACATTCACATACCATGAAGGAGTGTCTATTTGCAAAATTAAATTGCTTACTGATGAATCAGGGCAAAACACGTGAATAGAATTATTAATGAAAGTTAATTAATTGGGGCTGGGAACCCCACGCCAGCTCTTTTTGCAAAATTATTGGATAAGCGGATGAAGCCACTAGTCCATTGGTGAAAGCTGCCCAACAAGATTGAAAGATAAACACCACATACTTCCGTATGAGCTATTAAACATTGACACAAATCAGAGGTGATAAATTTTGAATTGTTTAAAGGTAGCACTCAAGCAATTTACTTTGGAATGTCGGAGAAATACCATGTAGTAGGTAGGTATGGTGGACACAAATGGCATAGTGGTTGGCTCAAGGTTTTGGATGCACGAGAAGCATTCCCTCTCAGTACAAGGCTTTGGGCTAGCAAGGTTATTTGAAGCAAACACAAGTATGAACCGGTACAGCAAGACTTACATAAGAACATATTGCAAGCATTATAATACTCTACACTGTCTTCCTTGTTGCTCAAACACTTTTACCAGAAAATATCTAGACCTTAAGAGAGACCAATCATGCAAACCAATTTCAACAAGCTCTACAGTAGTTCTCCACTAATAGGTTTAAACTATGAAAAAAACTTAATCATGATCTACTTGAGAGATCAAAACAATTGCCAAGTGTCAAATTATTCAAGACAATATGAGGCATTTTCTGTTTCCAACCAAATAACCATAAGTGATGTAGCTTCCAACTTTTATCATTGAACATTAAAAGTAAAACGAAGAACAAGTGTTCATATGAAAAAGCGGAGCGTGTCTCTCTCCCAAACAAGGATTGCTAGGATCCAATCTTATTCAAACATAAACAAAAATAAAACACATAGACGCTCCAAGTGAAGAACATAAGATGTGACCGAATAAAAATATAGTTTCAATAGAAAAAACCTGATAAGTTGATGAAGAAGGGGATGCCTTGGGCATCCCCAAGCTTAGACGCTTGAGTATTCTTGAAATATGCAGGGATGAACCACGGGGGCATCCCCAAGCTTAGACTTTTCACTCTTCTTGATCATATATCGTCCTCCTCTCTTGATCCTTGAAAACTTCCTTCACACCAAATTTCTCATAAACTTCATTAGAGGGGTTAGTACTCAAAAAACTTGAATTCACATTTGTCCTGTAGTGACACATTGCAAGAACTCAATAAAATATTTGCTACAGCTCTCCACGTCTAGAAAGCCTTGCTTAAAGTCCGCAAGAGACAATGCAAAAAAACAGAGACAGAATCTGCCAAAACAGAACAGCCAGTAAAGACGAATTTAAAATAGGTACTTCCGTTGCTCAAATCAGAAAACTCAAAACTAACGAAAGTTGCGTACATATCTGTGGAACAAGCACGTAAATTGGCATAATTTTCTGAGTTACCTACAGAGAAAACAGCCCAGATTCGTGACAGATAGAAATCTGTTTCCGCGCAGAAATCCAAATCTAGTATCAACCTTCGATTAGAGGCTTCACTTGGCACAACATTGCAATAAAATAAAGATAAGGAGAGGTTGCTACAGTAGTAACAACTTCCAAGACACAACAAAACAGTAGCAAAATAAACACATGGGTTATCTCCCAAGAAGTTCTTTCTTTATAGCCATTAAGATGGGCTCAAGCAGCTTTAATGATGCACTCGCAAGAAATAAGAGTTGAAGCAAAAGAGAGCATCAAAAAGCAAATTCAAAACACATTTAAGTCTAACCCACTTCCTATGCATAGGAATCTTGTACACAAATAAATTCATGAAGAACAAAGTGATAAGCATAAGAAGATAAAACAAGAATAACTTCAAAATTTTAAGCATATAGAGAGGTGTTTTAGCACCATGAAAATTTCTACAACTATATTTTCCTCTCTCATAATAATTTTCAGTAGCTTCATGAATAAACTCAATAATATAACTATCACATATAGCATCACTACAAGAAAAGTTGCCATGGCCGACGAAGTTGAAGTCGCGCCGTGGTTGCTGGTGTACCATGACCGACGATTTTTGGTCCCTCCGTGGTGCATGTCAAAACTTTTTTTTCTCGTTTTTGAGGCCACCTAGCCCGACGAAAGCGGCCAAAACGTCGCGTATGGTGGCCCGGACGTGGTGCATCTCGAAATCTCGGGTTCGCCGGCCGAGTCAACGCAAATCCGCACCACCGAGGGATGTAGGGCCCAGATGGCAGCCTCTCTGGCATTGTTTTTTTTCTCGATCGCGCCATCTCGTTCAACGTTCTCCGATCGAGCCATTTACGATGCAGGATCATGGGTCCCGCATGTCATCCTCTATGAACCAAAATTCTTTCTATTCTTGGATTTTTTTTTGACCCCCTGATTTCTGGCTACTTCCTTTTTCTTTTGATCCCTTGCCGCCTTGGAAACGTTGAGACCGCTGCTGCTAAATGGGACCCGCATGTCATCCTCTATGTGCAATCAACTTTCTTTTCTTGGAGTTTTTTTGGCACCTCAAATTTGGTCACTTGCCTTTTTCTTTCGATCCCCCGCCGCCTCTCAAACGGTGATACCGCCGTCGCTAACCGGGACCCGCATGTCATCCTCTATGTACTATAAAACTTTCTTTTCTTGAATTATTTTTGGCACCTCATATTTGGTCACTTACCTTTTTCTTTCGATCCCCCGCCGCCTCTCAAACGGTGATACCGCTGCTGCTAAATGGGACCCGCATGTCATCCTCTATGTACTATAAAACTTTCTTTTCTTGAATTATTTTTGGCTCCTCATATTTTTTCACTTGCCTTTTTCTTTCGAGCCCCTGCCGCCTCTCAAACGGTGATACCGCTGCTGCTAAATGGGACCCGCATGTCATCCTCTATGTACTATAAAACTTTCTTTTCTTGAATTATTTTTGGCTCCTCATATTTTTTCACTTGCCTTTTTCTTTCGATCTCATGCCACGTTTGAAACGTTGAGGAACCCGCAGGCTCATGGGACCCGCATGTCATCCTCTATGTACTATAAAAGTTCATTTTCTTGGTTTTTTTTCACCCTCCGATTTTTGGCAATTTCTTTTTTCTTTTGATCCCCCGCCGCCTCTCAAACGGTGATACCGCTGCTCGCTAAATGGGACCCGCATGTCATGCTCTATGTACTATAAAACTTTCTTTTCTTGGATTATTTTTGGCACCTCATATTCGTTCACTTGCCTTTTTCTTTCGATCCCCTGCCACCTCTCAAACGTTGAGACCGCTGCAGCTAAATGGGACCCGCATGTCATCCTCTATGAGCAATCAACTTTCTTTTCTTGGAGGTTTTTTTGGCACCTCATATTTGGGCACTTGCCTTTTTCTTTCGATCCCCCGCCGCCTCTCAAACGGTGGATACCGCTGTCGCTAAATGGGACCCGCATGTCATCCTCTATGTACTATAAAACTTTCTTTTCTTGGATTTTTTTGGCACCTCATATTTGGTCACTTGCCTTTTTCTTTCGATCCCCTGCCGCCTCTCAAACGTTGATACCGCTGCTGCTAAATGGGACCCGCATGTCATCCTCTACGTACAATAAAGTTTCTTTTCTTGGATTATCTTTGGCTCCTGATATTTTGTCACTTGCCTTTTTCTTTCGATCTCATGCCGCCTTTGAAACGTTGAGTAAGCCGCCGGCTCATGGGTCCCGCATGTCATCCTCTACGAACAATAAAAGTTTTCTTTCTTGGAGTTATTTTTTACCCCTAATTTCCGGCTATTTGCCTTTTTCTTTTGATCTCCTCGCCCTCTCGAAACGATGAGGACGTTGTTGGCAGTGTCGGTCCCACATGTCATCCTCTATGAACAATAAATGTTTCCTTTGATGGATTTATTTTGAACCCCTAATTAATTTCTCGGATATTTCCCCGCCGCCTTGGAATCGTTGAGGATGCCGCTGCCTCATGGGTCCCGCATGTCATCCTCTCGTAACGGTAAATGTTTATTTTCTTGGATTTTGTTGACCAAACGATTTTTGGCTTATTTTTTCTTTCGATCACCTGCAGCCTTTAAAACGTTGAGGACGCCGCCGGCTCACGGGTCCCACATGTCAACCTCTATGAACAATAAACGCCGAGGATGCCGCTGCCTCATGGGTCCCGCATGTCATCCTCTCGTAACGAAAATGTTTCTTTTCTTGGATTTTTTACCAACAGATTTTTGGTTTATTTTTTCTTTCCATCCCCCGTCGCCTTTAAAATGTTGACGACGCCGTTGGCTCATGGGTCCCCGATGTCACCCTCCCGTACAAGAAACATATGATATCTTGATTATTTTGCGTACAATAAACAATGTATTGCGCTCCGAGCTATTTCAAACGGATAATTAAATATTTATTTTTACATAAACAAACTTATATGTTGAATCTCCTTGTTTTTTTGTCTTTGCGAAGCATAGGACTTTCCTCGTTTTTTTAGAAAATTCTGAACTTTCCTGTTTTGGAGTGGGCTGAAATTGTACGAGTCAAAAGGCCAAGCAGGATAGTTCGAAAGCCCGTATGTCCGGATGCAGCCTCAATTGAAATCTTTCTTCTTGGATTTTTTTCACCCCTGATTTCTGGCTACTTCATTTTTCTTTTGGTTCTGTGCCGCCTTGGAAACGTTGAGACCGCTGCTGCAAAATGGGACCCGCATGTCATCCTCTACGTACTATAAAACTTTCTTTTCTTGGATTATTTTTGGCACCTCATATTTGGTACTTGACTTTTTCTTTCGATCCCCTGCTACCTCTCAAACGGTGATACCGCTGCTGCTAAATGGGACCCGCATGTCATCCTCTATGTACTATAAAACTTTCTTTTCTTGGATTATTTTTGGCTCCTGATATTTGGTCACTTGTGTTTTTTTTCTTTCGATCTCATGCCACGTTTGAAACTTTGAGGAACCTGCTGGCTCATGGGACCCGCATGTCATCCTCTATGTGCTATAAAAGTTTATTTTCTATGGTTTTTTTTCACTCTCTGATTTTTGTCTATTTCCTTTTTTCTTTTGATGCCCCGCCGCCTTGGAAACGTTGAGTAAGCCGCTTACACATGGGACCCGCATGTCATCCTCTATGTACAATCAAGTTTCTTTTCTTGAATTATTTTTGGCTCCCGATATTTCGTCACTTGCCTTTTTCTTTCGATCTCATGCCACGTTTGAAACGTTGAGGAACCTGCCGGCTCATGGGACCCGCATGTCATCCTCTATGTGCTATAAAAGTTTGTTTTCTTGGATTTTTTTTCACCCTCTGATTTTTGGCTATTTGCCTTTTACTTTTGATCCCCCGGCCCCTTTGAAACGTTGAGTAAGCTGGCCGGCACATGGGACCCGCATGTCAACCTCTATGTCCATCAACTTTCTTTTCTTGGATTTTTTTGACCCCCTAATTTCTAGCTACTTTCTTTTTCTTTTGATCTCAAGCCGCATTTCAAACATTGAGACCGCCGCTGCAAAATGGGACCCGCATGTCATCCTCTATGTACAATAAATCTTGGATTATTTTTGGCACCTCATATTTGGTCACTTGCGTTTTTTTCTTTCGATCTCATGCCGCCTTTGAAACGTTGAGTAAGCCGCCGGCTCATGGGTCCCCCATGTCATCCTCTACGAACAATAAAAGTTTCCTTTCTTGGAGTTATTTTTGACCCCTAATTTCCGGCTATTTGCCTTTTTCTTTTGATCCCCCGCCCCTTTGAAACGATGAGGACGCTCGTTGGCGTGGTCGGTCCCACATGTCATCCTCTATGAACAATAAAAGTTTCCTTTGGTGGATTTATTTTTTACCCCTAATTAATTTCTGGCTATTTCCTTTTTTTTCTTTTGATCCCCTGCCGCCTTGGAAACGTTAGGATGCTGCTGCCTCATGGGTCCCGCATGTCATCCTCTCAGAACGATAAATGTTTTATTTTCTTGGATTTTTTTACCAACTGATTTTTAGTTTTTTATTTTATTTTCGATCCCCTGCCGCCTTTGAAACGTTGACGACGCTGCTGGCTCATGGGTCCCCGATGTCACCCTCCACGTACAAGAAACATGTGATATCTTGATTATTTTCCAGACAATAAACAGTGTATTTCGCTCTGAGCTATTGCAAACGGATAAATTAAATCTTCATTTTTACATAAACAAACTTATATGTTGAGTGTCCTTGTTTTTTGTTTTTGCGAAGCATAGGACTTTCCTGTTTTTTTTTTTGAGAAAAAACCGAACTTTCCTGTTTTGGAGTGGGCTGAAATTGTACGAGTCAAAAGGCCCAGCAGGATAGTTCGAAGGCCCAGATGTCCAGCATGCAGCCCAATTGAAATCTTTTCTTTTCTTGGATTTTTTTCACCCCCGATTTCCGGCTACTTCATTTTTCTTTTGGTCCCGTGCAAAATGGGTCCCACATGTCATCCTCTATGTACAGTAAATTTCTTTTCTTGGATTATTTTCGGGTCCTGATATTTGGTCACCCGCCTTTTTCTTTCGATCTCATGCCGCCTTTGAAACGTTGAGGAAGCCGCCGGCGCTTGGGTCCCGCATGTCATCCTCTATGAACAATAAAAGTTTCCTTTCTTGGAGTTATTTTTGACCCCTAATTTCCGGCTACTTCCTTTTTCTTTTGATCCCCCGCCGCCTTTGAAACGTTGAAAACTTTCTTTTCTTTGATTATTTTTGGCACCTCATATTTGGTCACTTGCCTTTTTCTTTCGATCCCCCGCCGCCTCTCAAACGGTGATACAGCTCACCGCAAAATGGGACCCGCATGTCATCCTC
>NW_025900093.1:0-19250 GCF_022539505.1 Lolium rigidum
AACGGTCCGATTTTCCGTGGCGGAAGAGCGCCCAAGCGCGACGGACCGAAAAAATCGTCGTAGGACTTTGCCTGACGCAGTTTCGACAACAGAACCCATATCGTCGGGTTAGGCCCATAGGCGACGAAAAATACCCCTTAGCGGACGATTTTGAGACGTTGTCTATCAGAACTTTTCTTGTAGTGTAGGAAGGATCCAGGCTTACCTTTTCATTTTCATGTTTTAAGTTTGTTTAAATCATGTTCAAACCTAGGATTTGACCAACAACAAGATTCAAATGAGCATAAAAATTCAGAAAAAATCAAAAAAAAAAAGAAAAGAGAAACCAAAGCACATAGTATTCTTACGTCATATATATAGTAAGCATTCAAGTTGATAAACAAGGTCTAGACATATTCAAACCCGACAAATCATGTATCTACCTCTAACCCTAAACTCTGTCTTATGAAGTCAACCATGAAGAGAAGTGGTTTTGGGTTTCAAACATTGAGATTTCAAGAACCCCCCAAAAGCTTCATTCTAGAATAACTAATAAGGATCCAAGCTTACCTTTTCATTTTCATGTGTTTTAAACTTGCTTAAATCTTGGTCAAACCTAGGATTTGACCAAGATTCAAATGGGCATAAACATTCAGAAAAAATCAAAAAATGAAAACCAAAGCACATGAATCTTCATACACACGATAGTCCGTCTTGTGAAGACATTTTGTTTTTACTACCCTATCACATGTTTCCGTATATAGTAAGTAATATGTATCCAAAAATGATTTTTGGGGATTTATAGGACGAAGTTATAACACACCTACATTTCAAATTGGAATTACTTTCAATAAATCAGCATAAAGTCATTTAAATGTGTGAAACTAGCGAGAAAGCACTAAAAAACGTAAAGAGTTGGAAAGTTTCACAAATATGTGGCCTTATTTATCTTAAAAATATAGAGGTGCCATTCTGAGCCGTATCTTATGTACCCCATTCACAAAATAAACCTATTTTGTCATCTAGAAATTGAAAAATGAGTTTTATATACCGAAAAGTTGAAAAGTCTAGTCGAGCAACATTGTTGGGAATGGCAAGATGCACCACCATTCCCAATTTGGGCACATTGTAACAAACTATGCCACAAATATGGCCATAACTATATCATTTGGCTTGCAAACTAGGAATCTTCATACACGATAGTCCGCTTTGTGAAGACATTTTGTTTTTCACTACCCTATCACATGTTTATTATTTTCCCTGTCAACTAACACATACAAGCACACTCCATGTAGAAGGGTTTCATTTTTGAGGTTTTCTTCATTTTCATTTATTTATTTCAAAACCAGGTCAAAATGGTCGACATGATTATCTTTGCAAAGGGGTTGAATATTTTAGTACTATCACTGGTTTCTATATATAGTAAGTAATATGTATCTAAATATGATTTGTGGGGACTTGTAGGACCAAGTTATAACACACCTACAATTCAAATTTGAATTACTTTCAATAAATCAGCATAAAGTCATTTAAATGTGCGAGACTAGCTAGAAAGCACTAAAAACCGTAAATTTGGGAATTGGCATTAAAATATGGCTTAATTTATTTTAAAAATGTAGATGCGCCATTTTGACCCATATCTTATCTACCCCATGCACAAAATAAACAATTTTTTATCATCTAGAAAATGAAAAACGATTTTTTATACCGAAAACTTGAAAAGTCTAGTCATCAACAGTGTTAGAAATGGCAAGATGCACCACCATGCCCAATTAGGGAACACTATAACAAACAATGTTGTCCAGGGAGAATCAAACTTGGTAATATTAACTATGAGATTGAACAAAACGTTATATTTGGTTTACCCTTTGAACCTCCTAACTTACCACAACATTGACTTCTTATTTTTATTTACAAATAGATATTTTAATATCCCATTGTTGTGCAATAATATATGTTTTTTCTCAAATCAATTAGCATTTGATTTTCAGAAACTACCATAATAATTTATGAGAAAGCGTTGAACAAGTTTCAGAATGTAATTTTATACTTGATATGACCAATAATAGACTTAAATGAAATTGGATTTCAAAGCTCAGATTTTATAAGCGAATAGGGTTTCATGTTGCAGACTATGTATTAGCTTGACGGGCACCCTAGAATAAAGTAGGTCGGTCACTTACGTGTGGTTCCCATGCGTGTAGGTCCCACACATCAGTGAGCACAAGTCACGTGCGGTAGGTAGGCAAACTCCCAGCAATCTTCTTTGTCAAGTAAAGACGCATCGTCAAGACTCTCTCTCTCTCTCTCCCATTTGTCGCTGAAAAAAAAGAATATTAGACGGGCGCGTAGCCTGCACTGCAGGTCTACAGAACTGAAACCCTGTGTGCCAGTCAACATCACTCACCGAAAAAAGTGAAGCATTTCTTTTCACCATAAATAACAGCGGCCCCGTGAGGCACTGCTCTCCCTTTCTCTTTCTCCTTCCGTGTGATCCCTTTTGCACCTTTTATCCTTTGCACGAAACTCCACTTATTGTTGTCATTGTTGCACCGAACACTCACTTAACCTGTTCTTTTGCACATATCACCAACTCATGTATTTGTTGCACAAAGGTCTAAATCTCTGGCTAAGCTACTTTTCTCTAAGGGCTCCTTTGATTCAAAGGATAGAAAAAGCATAGGAATAGGAAAGTCATAGGATTAGAATGGCATGTCTATTTGAATCCCATAGGAAGGTGAAGTGTGTTTGATTGAAGCAAAGGAATTTTTCATGAGGTATGAGCTAATGTTTTTTCCTATAGAATTACACTACAAGATTTCCATAGGTATTTTCCTATAGGATATATTCCTATGAATCAAACAACATGTATAGGAAATTTTTCCATAGGAACCAAATCCTACACAATTCCTATGCAAATCCTATGAATCAAAGGAGACCTAAATCTGATGGCCGGGACCTAGAAGGTAGTGGTAATATCCATTGTCATTGTGTAGTGTGTTTTTTAGAACTCTAAAAGAATATGCAAATATTTTAGCAATTGAAATAATATAAATTAACTAATATGGGAAGTCATGAAATATATTTTCTACTATCCGGCCAATAGCAAGTGTCATGAAATATATTCATTGTAAACTTAGTGATAATCACTCGAGTTTGATATGAATGGCCTAGCTAGCTATGGGCATCTCCCATATATATGTTGTCCACACGACCAACCAACAAGCAAAAGGTATTCCATGAGGAAAGTTTCTTATGGGTGACTTTCATCTCTGCCGCAAAACACGCGCCGAAATTGTTGGCGCGTCCCATTTTCAAGCTACCCCAAAACCTGCGGTTTGCCCGTCGGCCTATAAAACATCGGTCAACAGAGGATATTTCCCTGTAGAGCACAATATTAACACCACATCTTTCTCATGCTTCTACCAGGCACACTCCCACGACGACGGCCGTGCCTCACCGCCCCTCCTCACCATCACTGCCTCCTCACCGGCCACCGTAGTGACCGACCACGTTTTACCGGCGGACCTCCCTTGCTGTCTAGCAAGCCGGATTAGCTTCCTCGACGCCGACGTTGACCGTGCCATATCTGCTCCGGATCTGCTTCCCCGACTCTGTAGTCCACCTCACCGGAGATCGAGATGGGCAAAAAACGCGGCCCCAAAGTCGACCACCCCCAACCAAAGAGTAAATCCGCCCTGGCCTCAGACGAAGGTTGATGAATACTTTACATGTCCGCTTTTGTTATATGCATTTGATTTCTGACACTAGTTTTCGTTGCTTTCTTGCAATGCATTCTTGCTGATATTAGATCGGTGTAGATAGTTGTTTGCCGCGTAGCTATATGAGATCTCAACCTTACATCTGCTGATCGAGAGGAAGATCGAGGTTATGTCCGCTTTCGCTATGCATTTCTTTACCGAGAATCACTTCTGTGTGATATGTTTTGGGGGTTTGAAGTATGCATTTTACAAAGGTTATGATAGCAGTCAAGCTAGCAGAGCAATTTGTTGATCGTATTAAACTGCCTGTATTTTTTTATCTCGGAACTCTGCTGATCGTAACCTTACATCTGCTGATGGAGAGGCAGAGCTTATGTTCGCTTTCGTTACGCTTTTCTTTTCCAAATATCACTTTTGTGCGGTACTTTTTGGGGTTTGAATACTTGTCTCAGTCAACTGAGAATTTCTAAAGTCTCAGTCACTCACAAAAATGCACTTGAGCTGCACTTTTCTGTCAAAAAAGTGCAATTGCACTTTTCTACTAGAAAAGTGCAACTGATCCGAGTTGCACATTTTTTTGAACTGCAGTTGCACTTTTCTGAAGTGACTGAGACTTAAGAATTTCTCAGTTGACTGAGACATAGACACACCCAGACCTGAAGGCTTATTTATAAAAGTCAAACCAAGTAAAGTTTGACCAAACTTTCAGAACAATCTATCAAGAAATATAATATTTCGTAGATACCGTACGAAAATATATTCGTTATCTATTTAATGATGTTAAATTTGTATTTTGCATGTTAATAATGATTTTTGGTAAAAACTTCGGGATGGTGGTACTCCCTCTGATTCATATTAATTGACTTCAATATGGATGTATCTAGAACTAAAATGTGTCTAGATACATCCATATTAGAGTCAATTAATATGAACCGGAGGGAGTAGTACGTTTTACAAAGGTTATGATAGCAGTCAAGCTAGCAGAGCAATTTATTGATAGTATTAAACTGCCTGTATTTTTTTCTATTTGCAACTCTGTGTGCCCCATGTGGAATTGCATGCTCTAGCCAGTTCATCCAATGAGGTTTTATATCACTTAACACCAGAAGTTCGGGATTTTATTTTATCACGGAACCACAACCCTATAAATTTGTATCACAAAACACCAACATTTGGGGTAATTGTTTCGCAGAATACATGATCTCTGTTTGATAGCCCATTAGTGACTTCAGGCCACCGTCAGTTTAAGAGTGACAGCAGGTGAAAGACAATTAGACTTTATTTTGTGGTATTTGCTGTTAAACGCTAAATACAAAGCTGTTTGTCAACACTAGTTGTTAAATCTTATGTCCATACAGTTCAAAAAAATCTTATGTCCAGGGTAGTTGTATTGGTACACATTATCAAAACTTTATGCTGGTACAGAATATATTACCCAAATCTCATGTTCTTGTGTGGTTATAATTTCAATGGATATTTGTCATATGGTAATTCATTTTGTGTGTAGCATATGTAACAAGTGTGACTCATATTCTCATTTCCATAGAGTGTCTACAAAATTTCACACCAAAATTCATTTGTTTGTAGCAAACATGCTCACGTACTGTAAATTGGTGTCACGCTGTAGGGTGATGCTCTTGTCAAGCCAACTGATGCGTGTAGTTGACACGTCCGTTGGGAACCCCAAGAGGAAGGTGTGATGCGCACAGCGGCAAGTTTCCCTCAGTAAGAAACCAAGGTTTAATCGAACCGATGAGGAGTCAAGAAGCACGTTGAAGGTTGATGGCGGCGGGATGTAGTGCGGCGCAACACCTGAGATTCCGGCGCCAACGTGGAACCTGCACAACACAACCAAAGTACTTTGCCCCAACGAAACGAGTGAGGTTGTCAATCTCACCGGCTTGCCGTAACAAAGGATTAGATGTATAGTGTGGATGATGATTGTTTGCAAAGAACAAGTAAGAACAAGTATTGCAACAGATTTGTATTTCAGATGTAAAGAATGGACCGGGGTCCACAGTTCACTAGAGGTGTCTCTCCCATAAGATAAATAGCATGTTGGGTGAACAAATTACAGTCGGGCAATTGACAAATAGAGAGGGCATAACAATGCACATACATGATATGATGAATATTCTGAGATTTAATTGGGCATTACGACAAAGTACATAGACCGCTATCCAGGCATGCATCTATGCCTAAAAAGTCCACCTTCAGAGTTATCATCCGAACCCCTTCCGGTATTAAGTTGTAAAACAACGAGACAATTGCATTAAGTATGGTGCGTAATGTAATCAATAACTACATCCTCGGACATAGCATCAATGTTTTATCCCTAGTGGCAACAGCACATCCACAACCTTAGAACTTTCTCATCATTGTCCCAGATTTAATGGAGGCATGAACCCACTATCGAGCATAAATACTCCCTCTTGGAGTTAAGAGCAAAAACTTGGCCGAGCCTCTACTAATAACGGAGAGCATGCAAGATCATAAACAACACATAGGTAATAGATTGATAATCAAAATAACATAGTATTATCTATCCATCGGATCCCGACAAACACAACATATAGAATTACAGATAGATGATCTTGATCATGTTAGGCAGCTCACAAGATCCGACAATGAAGCACATGAGGAGAAGACAACCATCTAGCTACCGCTATGGACCCATAGTCCAGGGGTGAACTACTCACTCATCACTCCGGAGGCGACCATGGCGGTGAAGAGTCCTCCGGGAGATGATTCCCCTCTCCGGCAGGGTGCCGGAGGTGATCTCCAGAATCCCCCGAGATGGGATTGGCGGCGGCGGCGACTCTGGAAGGTTTTCCGTATCGTGGCTCTCGGTACTGGGGGTTTCGCGACGAAGGCTTTAAGTAGGCGGAAGGGCAACGCGTGTAGGATAACGTTGCATAGAAAACAAAAAAATTCCTACTGCAAACACGCAATCCAAGCCAAGATGCAATCTACAAGACGGTAGCAACGAGGGGGTATCGAGTCTCACCCTTGAAGAGATTCCAAAGCCTACAAGATGAGGCTCTTGTTGCTCCGGTAGACGTTCACTTGCCGCTTGCAAAAGCGCGTAGAAGATCTTGATCACGATCGGTTCCGGCGCCACGAACGGGCAGCACCTCCGTACTCGGTCACACGTTCGGTTGTTGATGAAGACGACGTCCACCTCCCGTTCCAGCGGGCAGCGGAAGTAGTAGCTCCTCTTGAATCCGACAGACACGACGGCGTGGTGTCGGTGGCGGTGGAGAACTCCGGCGGAGCTTCGCTAAAGCTACGCGGGAGATATGGAGGAGAGGGGGCGGCTAGGGTTTGGGAGGGGGTGGCCGGCCTCAAGGGGGTGCGGCCAACTTGTGGCTTTGGTGTGGCCGGCCCCCTCCCCTATGCCCCTCATTATATAGGTGGAACCCCAAGTGTTGGTATCCAAGTCTTCGAATAAGACCCGAACCAAAAACCTTCCATAAGGAGGGGAAACCTAGCCAAGCTAGGACTCCCACCAAAGGTGGGAGTTCCACCTCCCATATGGGGGGGTGGCCGGCCCCTAAGGGGAGTCCACTTGGGACTCCTCCCCCACTAGGGTTGGCCGGCCATGGAGGTGGAGTCCCATGTGGACTCCACCTTCCTTGGTGGTTTCTTCCGGACTTTTCTAGAACCTTCTAGAACCTTCCATAGAACCTTCCGCGACATTTTAATTCACATAAAATGACATCCTATATATGAATCTTATTCTCCGGACCATTCCGAACTCCTCGTGATGTCCGGGATCTCATCCGGGACTCCGAACAAATATTCGAACTCCATTCCATATTCAAGTACTACCATTTCAACATCCAACTTTAAGTGTGTCACCCTACGGTTCGTGAACTATGCGGACATGGTTGAGTACTCACTCCGACCAATAACCAATAGCGGGATCTGGAGATCCATAATGGCTCCCACATATTCAACGATGACTTTAGTGATCGAATGAACCATTCACATACAATACCAATTCCCTTTGTCACGCGATATTTTACTTGTCCGAGGTTTGATCTTTGGTATCACTCTATACCTTGTTCAACCTCGTCTCTTGACAAGTACTCTTTACTCGTACCGTGGTATGTGGTCTCTTATGAACTTATTCATATGCTTGCAAGACATTAGACGACATTCCACCGAGAGGGCCCGGAGTATATCTATCCGTCATCGGGATGGACAAATCCCACTCGTTGATCCATATGCCTCAACTCATACTTTCCGGATACTTAATCCCACCTTTATAGCCACCCATTTTCGCAATGGTGTTTGATGTAATCAAAGTACCTTTCCGGTATAAGTGATTTATATGATCTCATGGTCATAAGGACTAGGTAACTATGTATTGAAAGCTTATAGCAAATAACTTAATGACGAGATCTTATGCTACGCTTAATTGGGTGTGTCCATTACATCATTCATACAATGATATAACCTTGTTATTAATAACATCCAATGTTCATGATTATGAAACTAATCATCCATTAATCAACAAGCTAGTTAAGAGGCATACTAGGGACTCTTTGTTGTTTACATATCACACATGTATCAATGTTTCGGTTAATACAATTATAGCATGGTATATAAACATTTATCATAAACATAAAGATATATATAATAACCACTTTTATTATTGCCTCTTGGGCATATCTCCAACAGTCTCCCACTTGCACTAGAGTCAATAATCTAGATTACATTGTAAGGAACCTAACACCCATGGCATTCTGGTGTTGGTCATGCTTTGCCCTAGGGAGAGCTTTAGTCAACGGATCTGCTACATTCGGATCGGTGTGTACTTTGCAAATCTTTACTTCTCCATCTTCGATGTACTCGTGAATCGAGTGGTAACGCAGCTTGATATGCTTCAGCCTCTTGTGTGACCTTGGTTCTTGTGCATTGGCGATGGCACCCATGTTGTCACGAGTATATGACTAGTGGGTCCAATGCACTAGGAACCACACCGAGCTCTACAATGAACCTCTTCATCCATACCGCTTCGATGAAGCCTCCGAAGCCGCTATGTACTCCGATTCCGTTGAAGACTTCGCCACCGTGCACTCGCTTCGAGCTTGCCCAGCTACTCGCAGCACCATTCAATATAAACACGTACCCGGATCGTGACTTAGAGTCATCGGGATCGGTGTTCCAACTTGCATCGGTGTAACCATTTACAACGAGCTCTTGGTCACCTCCATAACAAAGAAACATATCCTTAGTTCTTTTCAAGTACTTTAGGATATTCTTGACCGCTGTCCAGTGTTCCATTCCTGGATCACTTTGATATCTGCTAGTCAAACTAACAGCATGCGCTATATTCGGTCTAGTACATAGCATGGCATACATAATAGAGCCTACTGCCGAAGCATAGGGGATCTGATTCATCCTTTCTCTTCTCTTCTGCCGTAGCTGGTCCTTGAGTCTTACTCAAGACCTTGCCTGGTAACATAGGTAAGAACCCTTTCTTACTTTCATCCATTCTAAACTTCTTTAGAATCTTGTCCAGATATGTACTCTGTGATAGCCCTATTAGGCGTCTTGATCTATCTCTATAAATCTTGATGCCTAATATATATGATGCTTCACCAAGGTCTTTCATTGAAAACTGTTATTCAAATAACCTTTTACACTGCTTAATAGTTATATATCATTCCCAAATAATATGTCATCTACATATAATATCAGGAATGCTACAGAGCTCTCACTCACTTTCTTGTAAATACAGGCCTCTCCATGACACTGTATAAACCCGAAGTCTTTGATTACCTTATCAAAGCGTCGGTTCCAACTTCTTGATGCTTGCTTCAGTCCATAGATTGAACGCTGAAGTTTGCATACTTTGTCAGCATTTTTAGGATCGACAAAACCTTTGGGTTGTACCATATAAAACTCTTCCTCAATGTCTCCATTAAGGAACGCTGTTTTGACATCCATCTGCCAAATCTCATAATCGAAAAATGCAGCTATTGCTAACAAAATCCTCACAGATTTTAGCTTCGCTACGGGTGAGAAAGTCTCATCATAGTCAACTCCTTGAATTTGTCGGAAACCCTTTGCGACAAGTCGAGCTTTATAGACGATAATATTACCATCGAGCATCTGTTTTTCTCTTGAAGATCCATTTATTCTCGACAGCCTTTCGGCTATCGGGTAAGTCTACCAAAGTCCATACTTTGTTATCATACATGGATCCCATTTCGGATTTCATGGCTTCTTGCCATTTGTTGGAATCTGGGCTCATCATCGCTTCTTCATACGTCGCAGGGTCCTCATCATTGTTATCCACAATCATGACATTTAGACAAGGATCAAACCAATCAGGAGTGGTACGTTCCCTTGTCGATCTGCGAGGTTCGTAGTTTCCTCGTTCGAAGTTTCATGATCATTATCATTAGCTTCCTCTCGTTGCCGGTGTAGGCGGTACAGGTCCAACTTCCGGCACTGCGCTACTCTGATCAACGAGTATAGATTCATCAATCTCATCGAGTTCTACTTTTCTTCCAGTCACTTCTTTAGTGAGAAATTCTTTCTCAAGAAAGGTTCCGTTCTTAGCAACAAATATTTTGCCTTCGGATTTGTGATAGAAAGTATACCCTATAGTTTCCTTAGGGTATCCTATGAAGACGCATTTCTCCGCTTTGGGTTCTAGCTTGTCCGGTTGTAACTTTTTTACATAGGCTTCGCAACCCCAAACTTTAAGGAACGACAGCTTAGGTTTCTTATTAAACCATAATTCATACGGTGTCGTTTCTACGGATTTTGATGGTGCTCTATTTAAAGTGAATGCGGCTGTCTCTAATGCTTATGTCACATCCCAAAATTTTGGAATGTGAAAATAAAATAAAGCGAGTGTTTGTTTGTTTGTCATAGTTTAAATTTCATAAGAATTTAAAACTTTTATGTTTATGAAAAAGGTTTTCCAAAAAAATAGAGTTTTCATAAACCTTGGTTTCCAAAAGATTTGCCAACAATACCCTACTTTGTTCGGAGGTTTTGAAAATTATAGATAATTATTTTGAGCAAACATTTTAACTCCAAAAATGACACTAATAGCCACTTATGCATGTATGATAATTTTGGTTTTATAAAAGTTTTACTTTGTTTTAAAAGTGGTTCCAAAATAAAGCCCTTTTCACAAGGATTTTCACAGGTATTTTATTTTTATTTTTCTGATTTGTTTTGGTGCAAAAAAAAAAGCTTTGCAAGTAAAAAAAAAAAGAGCGGCCAGGCCGAAATGGCCCAGCTCGCCCCGCGCGCTCCCGCCCGAGCACCTGCCCCAGTACCGCCTAGGCTCTTTATTTTCACCCGCGATCGCCGCTGTGAAATTTCTGCGCCGCTGGTACATAGAACCTGGACAGCCCCATTATCTAAATAGAGTAAGGCTGTTGAAATCGGAGCTCTCTCAGTGAATGGACGGTGCAAGCAAACGCGGTGGGCCAGCCCAGGGATAGGTGGCGTCCGTTTTGGGCTTGGCCGGTGCTTCGTGGCCAGCGCACCGTGGGTCGGGCTCCTTGTGAGAACGAAACGATTTCTCCACTCCCTCCCCGAGTCTCAAGCGCAACTCCTCCCGGCCCTAGGTTTTCGCCGCCGCCCCTCACCTCGCAGCCATCCCCGTCTTTCTACTCCTCGGTCGCTCAAACCTCCCGTCACTCTCCCTCGAATTCCAGTCGCTGTCCAACTCCTCGACGTCCCCATCTTGCCCCCACGTCCACCTCTGCCTCTCTGCTCGATCGAGCAGTCAATGGGGAGGAACAGCGACGGAGAGCAGGCCTCCTCGATTGGTTTCCCGTGGTTAAGGCTTACATTCCTCTCCTACTGGTCTGGCATGGCCATAAAAGAAAATCCAGTATAGGCGACGGCAGGCCTCCATACCGGAACATCCAGGTGCCGCTGCACCGCTTCGCGCCGCTGAAGCAGTCGTGGTCGGAGATCTACACGCCCGTCTACGAGCACATGAAGGTTGGAATCTGCATGCTCCTCAAGGTTAGTACATTGGCTCGATTTGCTCTCGGTTCTTCAAATCAGACAGCGTTCGATTCAATTAGTGGTTGTTCCATGCCCGTGGCAGCCTTTGCCAGTGGTATGATCGATTGGATAAATGGTTCAGAATATGTAACTTGGTTGTATTCATTGGCAGGGATGCATCATCGTTCCAAATTATCAAGGTATCTTCCCAAACAAAGTGTGAGCCACCAAGATAAGTTAATGGCGCTAAGAAAACCAGAGAATTATCAGATGCATCCTTCAGACATATGAGTTGGACCACCACATCAACGTTGTTAGTCCAACTTCCAAAAAATATGGTTCATCCTCACACTGATTTTGTATTGTCTCTGGTATGAATCTTTGTTGATCTATATTTGGTTCAGTTCATTTGCAGCGCATCCCTTTTCGTTGCTGCTGTGCCCCTTTGTGACCAGATGCAGCGTGGTACCGAGATGAGGCAAAGTCATCCTTCTGTTCTGGCAAGGCGACTGACATCCCACGGCGCCCTGGTTCCTCGGCCGACACCGCGGTGTATAGGAGGATACAACAGCTATGTTGTAGAGCGCGGCGAGGAACGCCTACTCCTGGTGGTCGACGTGAAGTGTAGTAGGCTATCTTGTGAAAACTAATAATGTTTATCTCTGTCTAACAACTTAGTGTTGAGTCAATGAATGGACATATTTGTAGCATTTGCATCAGTGGATGGTCGCTAGGTACATATAATGCTTCTTCGGTTCAGAAAACTAAAGTAGAGAACAATTCAATGCATTGTAGAGACATATAACATTCCTGTGGCCTACTGTGTTCCATAGGATCATGCACAAAAATCAGGTGTTGTCTCTCAACCTCTTGGGTGTATTATGTTCCACCCTTGAAGCACCATTTCCTTCCAAAACACCAAAAAGATGCATATGATTAGAAACGAGCTCTTTTATTACTTATCCTTTGCCTATAGCTTTTTTGTCCGCATGGTAAATTCCCTGATCATGGTATTAATTCCCTAATTTCTTTGATTTTATTGACTCTGAAGTTAACTGTATTTACTGCATGGACCCGCTTGACCTTGAGTAAGTGACCATCTCATATTAGGTTTGAATGGAACTTCATTTATCTTTCAGCAGTTATTCAAATTTGTCTACAAGTTGTTTGATGGTAATAGTCCAAGCAAGCTGCAAGTGCGAATGTATATACATAATTTTGTGCTCGGTCAATATATTTTCTAAGAACTTGCTTCATCTGATAAGAGCGAATTAGTGTTATTAACATTTCGTAATAATGGAATTGAAGGAAATAAAAAATAAGTCCATTCCAATTCATATTGACTTGCTGACACTTCTAGGAAGGAAGTGTGTCATTGTTTACTATGGTTTTGCAGAATCAGAGATTTTATCCATCATATAATTGCATTGGCATTCAAGCCAATCTGGCCATTAATCCTATTCTTAGATTATTTTGCAGTTTTATGCATGCTCCTTAATGACGTATGCATGAAGTTTTTTGCTGTTTTTTTTGTTATGCATGCAACTAGATATGGAGATAGGGCATAACTACATGTGATTGCACGTAGAAAACTTTGACCCAAAAAAGGCTGCTGATTTCTTTTGAGATGAAATGTTGATATAATTAAAGCATCTTTCATGAACCAGCAGTATGAACATTTTTATTCACACATTTCAAATTTGATTAATTCTAAAGTAGACATTATTATCCTTTTACTGAATAATAATATGAAATATTAATATAAATTATCTACGTAGCTACATATTGTTCACCATATAGGTTTATGTTTATCCAAAATCTGCTCGGAACGACTTTAAGATAATTTTTTTCCTTTTATGTCCGAGTTAGATCTACTTATCAGTTTTTATAAATTTATAGTTTATATATTTGGTTTATGGTTTACTTTACAAAGCTACAATAACATATCACTTCTTTTTATCGAGTGTCACACTAGATAGTTCGATCAGAAAACTTCGGGTGAAACTATACTGTCCTTTGAATCAAAACCACTCCGGGCCAACTAAGTATCAATTCTTTAGTAAGTGCAATACGGTTGCTTCGACGGTCCTCCTATGCAATGGCGGTGCTTTAATTGGAACAAAGCTTTATATTCAGGCGCATTTATTGGTCGGTTGTGCCATGGAGGTGGCCACCAATCTATCTCATGACGGTGGCCGTGTAGTAAGGTATCGGACCTTTGTCGATCGCTTTTGTGCAGTAGCATTCTGGTCACTCGAGCCACAAGATTGTGTAATTAATAATTTTATTTATTCCCGACGCAATTTCATGTGAGGGTCAATAATTTTATTTGTCGTAAATGACATTAATTTTTGTAGTCTTATTTAGACAACTCTCTTTTCACAGAACTGGTTAGCCACTCAGGTTTCACGAATGGTTGGCGATGGTACCATGGAGCGGAGACTTAACATAATTTCTTTACTATGTACATGCCAGAAGATTTTCTCTCAAAGTGTGGCTCTTCAGTCTGCATCATGTTAACTGGTATGTTTTCTTGTTTCCAATGCTGCAGAACTTAAACTAATCTTTCTTCCTTACAGTTTTATCAAATTATCCATATTTTATATGCATTGGTCTTAGTTGATTCCAGTTCTTATTATGGTCTTATTTAACCTAATAATTGTTGTGCATTTTCAAAGGTTTCTCCGTGCCTCTGGCATTGTGCCTCCACTTTACTCTATTAACACGGTGAGTGTACCAAATATAAAATAGAGTAGAGAAATAGCTACCTGCGATCAGAAAGTTATCAGCAAGTTCCAACATTTTTTACTTATACGTTTAGGCTGAAATTAGCATGAAGCACATTTTCCCTTTGAAAAAATTACATATCACTGGAGGTGTCTTCATAGTTTTTTGGTTCCTCGCTGCAGCGCAAAAGTTAAATAATTCTTTTACATTTTTTCGGTACATTTGAGTGGAGAACTCATATTCTTTATCTGTTGGCATGTGAGATATGTAGATTTTAAGCTATGATATAGCTGAGTATATACTAGACGTTGTTTTGAGGGAACTGAAATTTTAGTAGCCTTAAGATTGGCCTTTATACTTTATTGTTACTTCCCACCGTATGTGCTATGTGTCACTTAAATTTTTTTTATGAACTGTTATAGGTCACATGCTGTGCTCAAGTTGGTTGATCGCCTCTTTTGTCGCTGATTTTTGTTTATTGACCAGTGTACTCTACTGCTATGAGGCATCGTCTTCTGGTTGTATTTACACTGTGTCTAGAATAAGATACAATGGTGTAATGCATTTGTATACCTCTCCCTACCATACTACTTGTGGTGTACATTTCTCAATCTATAAAATATTCATGCCTACATTGTATTTCCATTGCTTTTGCTGTCGTACATTTGTTTTGTCACAAGTCACTGCTTCTGGCGTAACAGGCATGATTGGTTCAGTTCAGTTCATTGTGGCACCATGTTATTGTAGGTTGTAGTAAGTGAATTAATGCTCAATTTTGTTCTTTGGTGATGCCCGTGTGGCCGTGTGTTTGTGGATTCCTAGAACGGTAATGACATTATGGAGAGGATTTATACCATCTTACTTGAAACTGTGATTGGTTTTTAGAACAAAGGGTTCTAGAAAGCTCAGATTCGCAATTTTTGTGCGCTTCAAGTGTAGAACAGGCATATTTAACTATGTAACAGTTGAATTTTTAATTTCACAATTTTTGTTTGGGCATCCACTAGACACTGCGGTTGGATGCATAGAAAGGCGTGGAATTGAATTGGACTAACATTCCAAATATATGATGGAAATGAATTGACTTCTAATTTGATTCTATTATTTGGATGTGTTTGGAAATTGTTGTTGGAATCAAAGGGTGTAACCAATTGCAAATCCTTTTTGGATGAACAAACTATGGAATCTGAATTTTCTCCACGGCACCTAGCTGGCGGGATGGAGATGGCAGGTGCTCCTGCTCCCAACATGCTCGAGTTCGACCCTCTGCCATGGCTCGAGCCGGCGGTGGCCAGAATTAGCCGGATGTGGCCAGGATCGACATGTTCCCCTCGAGGCCTAGGGAATTCCATCTAGGCGACGGCCACCAAGCGAAGCGTTGGGGCGAGCAGGAGTCGAGTGGATCTCCTCCAGCCGACTTCGCTGCAGGGGCGCACGAGGGTGGTTGTTTGGGCATGAGGGAACTAGGTCCAGGCGAAGAACATGGAGGTGAGGGAGAAGAGGAGGAGGGCCGAACCTACGAGGCGCCACCGGTCGCCGGTCGCACGTCGAGAGCGACAACGTGGAAACTCGCATCATGAGAGCTCGCTCCTCTATGTTTCTCTCAGTTATGAATAGGTACCCGGGTATAAGTGTTTCCACGCGATTTGGAGGGGGCGAGCTCAAAAAGTTTTTCAGGTTGTTTACACCTGACGAAGCAGTACCACATAATTTAGTTCAGTTCAGTTTCCAGGCTATAATTTTGAGGCCAATCCAAACGGCGGAATTTAACCCCAATTTTAGGTTCCATGATTCCATGCTCAATTCTGTGCCTCCAAACACAGTATGCAGGTTTACGCAATTGCTTTGTTCGTTTTCAAACCAATATGCGTGTAATTTAACAGTGCTGACCAAGCTGTGCCAAAACAAAGTGCAGGCGGCGCGGCGAAGCGCGCCTTTCACCTAGTCCCTATATAAACCCCCCAGGACCCTCCAAAGCCTCACACCCAAGACGCTTCGCATCTCTCTCTACTTTCTGCGTAAGCTTGCCGCTGCTCCTTTCTCTCTGCCGCGCTGCACACGCAGCAGCACGACGCCGGCAGCTCCACCATCGTCCACGTCCTGTCGCGGTAATCCCATCTTCTCTTCATGTTACGTGTATATCTGTAGTGCTAAGTTTAGAGTAGATGGTTTGATGATCCATTTTAGAACGTTAGATCTGAATTCAAGTGTGCTGGGTTAGCTGGACACCCGATCGATCCGATCGAATTCGTAGTTTGATCTAGCTTAAGAGCAACTTTGAAATTCCGTAACTTTAAATCTAGATCTACATTTTGAATACTGGTTCTTGCGGTAAGTTTATAAAATTATTCTCTACAACTCTCGTGTAGGAAGTTTTTCCATCCGAGAAACTTGTTCGGGCAACTTTTCGAACAACATTAGCACTTAACCGCGAACTGTAAAATTCATATTTTTAGTTCTACCCGTCGGTTTTTGACAAACTTTATACCGTTGGAATCAGCAAAATGCGTAAATCATTCTGGACATTTTGCATATCGGTTTTGCACAATTTATTTTCGCGGTATTTTTATCGTTCGTAATAGCGTTCTTCGACTATGAAAATCTTTTAGACACAATCATCATATTCCATGATCACATCTATCCACAACATATTATCCTAGTCCATATTATTGAAATAACAATTGAGTTATTTGAGTAAAGTGTGACATGTCCTATTTTATATTTTTACCTTGCTCTATGGTGGAGATACTCTACCCCATAACACATGTGTGAACCCTGGTTACCCATTAGGCTCCGTGAACCAAATCGCAATATCATTCACACCTATCCAACCTCATGCCACTCAATGCTTTCACTTAGTTTGAACTATTCAAATTTCAAATGAGTTATTTGAGTAATTCAATATAGCATTAGTTCATACCCAATGCTATGTGTGATCTTGTCCTACTTTGATAAGTGTTGCCACACTATGTCAAATTTTATTTGAGACTTGTGTGATTCTATTCACATGGGTCATTCCACATATTAGAGTAACATATCAATCCTTCCAATTATTCATACCGGTGTAGCAAACAACCCTTGACCATATGCCTGTCAATCTTTTACTCCTATGCATTTGACTTGGATACTCTTTTCTTTCTAAGTAATTGACTTAGTAAAATTGGTCTATACCAAATGTATCTAGAGTGATATATTTCCTTTCCAAGTATTTGACTCATCCATTCCATCTCCCAAAGCCATACCTTGCAAGCCAAACCTCATGCCACACCTTAGTACCATAGAGCGTTTTCCAAATTGTTTGTCTTGATTGTATTATGTTGTTATGAATTGTGTGTTTATGTTGTGCCATCTTTCATCTTATAGTTTGTACGGAGAGCTACGTGTTTTGATTGAGAGAAAAGGGAACGATCTTCGACTACCAAAAAGGCAAGTGACACACACCAAAAGTCCCAGTTTTAAATTCTTGCACAGTAGTGTTTTTATAGTAGACATGTCTAGGATTTATGCTTTTTGCTTGCTCTTAAATCCTAGTAGTTTAGCTACACCACTCCTAGACTCCCTTAGCCGCCATTAAATTTAGTTGTTACCTGCTATGCCATGGAAAAATGTTTTGATAGAGGTTAGGGAAAAACAACTAAGTTTAATGAATTACCTGGGTGAACGGTGGAGTTATGGAGAGGGTGGCTGTATCAGGGGGCAAGACCCTGGTGCTAGTGCACACTTGCGGAAAGTCACCCAGGCTTAAAGAGATTGTAGACAAACCTTGCTCATTAGCTTCCCGTACAACCACATGCTACTATGGCTCTGGCTTGACAAAGTATGTTGTATGAACCCGGATCCTAGGGGCCAGGTGGTGGTAGAGGGATACTGTAGGTGGGGGCGTGGCCCTTAGGGAATGGTTCGGGTGATTACACACAGAAGGTCTCGGCCACGGTCTGCACCTGTCCTTTGAGCAAAATGTGCATCGAGGTAGAAGGATTGACCTGGCCATGTGGGTAAAGGTGTACAACCTCTCGAGAGTGTAAAATCTAAGTACTTAGCCGTGTCCCCGGTTATGGACAACTTGAGCGAACTGACAAGTCCTTGTTCGAAGATCTCCTCATCCCAATTTCTTAAATAAAATTTGATGGGTGAACAAGGGTAGGAAGGTACATTGGGGCTTTACCAATGTTACTGTTAATTGGTACATTGGGGTTTTACCAATGTTACTGTTAATTAGATTGAAAGAAAATGTTTTGATAAATGATAGGGAAAAATTGGCTTTATGCAAAATGAACCTGAGCTCTACCAGCCAAATGTACACTTAAGTGTTAGGTTGCCATTTGAGTCCACTATAGTGTCATCTTGCCAATACAATTCCAAATGTATTGACCATTCGTGGCTGTAACTTTTCATGTTGCAGATGTTTTGAAAGACGAGTGAGTTACGATGGTTAGGGTTACGAGTCTATCCTCAACATGCTGCTCTGTGGCACATGAAGACGAAGGATTCCATGCTTGTCTATGTTTATTCGTTGTGAAACTCTGATGATATGCTAGCCTTGTGCTATGCAATTTGTAATCCTTTATGTAAATTCTGGATCATACGATGTAATAAAGACCCTTGTTTCTTGGTATTACATCTTGTACTGTGTGTGCTAGCGATTGATCCAGGGACTAGCACAGATACGCACAGAGATCGGCACCTTTAAAAGGTGAGGTCGCTACAGATGGTATCAGAGCATTGTGTTGACCGTAGGTTCGTGACCCTAGGTTTGGATTAGAAATAGGAAGATCCTAGGAAACACAAATCCAATTACCTTGTCTTAATTAACCAAATGTTTTGTAATGTCCC